>NC_133204.1:49840671-50033171 GCF_958299795.1 Porites lutea | reverse complement strand
CTCACCTGGGTTTTGCGTGATCCGATGAAAGGTCTGGCGGGCGAATGCTGAATTTACCTTTGGCACGAAATAGACGTTGAGAGCTTCAACAGCACTGGCGTAATTTGTAGCATCCCCGGTTTCAGTTAAGGTGGTAAATATCTCCTGTACATCAGGCCCAGCCAGGTGGAGTAACATTGCTCTTCGCCCCCGTTTAGTTGCTTCTGTGGTTCCTTCGCTTCCCGTCGGCGTACAGTTCGAATGAAGTTAACCACCTCGTCCATCGGGGGCCAATCGTCGCAGGATCAGAGAAACAATCAAACTTCAGTAACACGCTCTTTTCCATTTTTTGTCCTCGTCGCCAATGTAGTGATCCCAAGAGCAATAAAGTATCCGAACAAACAGATTTAACTCAACCTATTTCATTGCAAACGTGACATGGCCACCCCTATCAAAAGCACATGGTTTTCCTATCCCAGCATACTTAGCAGCCTAATACATTACAACACACAACTACCCTTTTTACTCGAAAGAGCGCCTCAGCGCTTGTAAAATTCTTTTACTTGACAGTACGTCGCTTTATTGATCTCTTTGAAGGCCGCACTTATTTAGAACTAAGGAAAAGGTTTATTACTTATACCTTAGTTAATTGCATTAAAAATAAAGCATTGTCTCCCCCAACCACCCTCTATACTCTATGATTGCCAGTAATTTGAAGTCAATTCATTTCTAATTCGGTCAGTGTAAAATGCAGACTGCGGACTGCAGACTGCAGACTGCGGACCAGGGGTAAAATGCAGACTGAGTGTAAAATGCAGACTGCAGACTGAGAGTAAAATGCAGGCTGGGTGAAAAATGCAGAATAAAGACTGTAGACGTTTTTAAACGTTTGTGCTCCTTCTTCTCCAAATCGGTGAAATAGCTAGCCCGTATCAGTTACACTTCGCTTCCTAGTCGAAGTGTAGTGCACATTCGCCGGAAGTTTCAATGAACACCCAAACAGCTTAAGTCTGCGTACCTTGATTTGCAACACTTTCATAGAAGGTCATTCAAATTTCCTGCAGAGCACCTTTTTTTGTTGTTGGAATGATTTACTCCCTTTTTTATCGCCGTAATTCTTCCTGTTCAGTATTTTGGGTCAGCAGCTTTCATTTAAGCGTAAACATCGTTGTGTTGTACCAATTCACTTTCCCTGGTCACGTATGTCGAAAACTTCGCATCTAGAGTTGAAGTGTGAAGTCTCTCAGACGGAAAAAAAGGTTCAAGAGTGCGATTATGTTTTCGGGTCGTCGACAACGTTCCAGAGAAGAAAGGCATGGATTTGTGAAAGCAGATGTCGTCAAGTAAGTGTTCGTTTACGTGTATTTGCGGGATTTTTTTTCCCTTAAACCCTTCCACGACTACAGTTTATGCTTGGTCTGCATTTTACCCCAGCCTGCGTTTTACTCTTAGTCTGCAGTCTGCATTTTACACACAGTCTGCATTTTACCCCTGGTCCGCAGTCTGCAGTCCGCAGTCCGCAGTCTTCGTTTTACACTGACCGATTTCTAATTTCCTGTGATACAATTTGTATTTTCGTCTGCGTTTATTTGAATCGGACTCTCTTTCGACTAAGCAATATACACACATTGTTTCTTTGGCTACGTAACATTCGTACATTTGAAAAGGTACTGGTTTAAGGACTACCTCAGTAATAGGACTCAGCGAGTGCGGGTACCAGTCTTTTTTCTCTTATTTCCGTGCCCTACACTCTGGTGTGCCCTAGGGTTCTATTTTGGGTCTATTTTTGTTTGTTTTATTTAAAACGATCTTCCAGATTCAGCTTCGCAGTGCAGTATCCTGTTATACGATGATGACGAGGTCATTTTCTTTGCTCATAGAAATGCCATGGTGATCGAGAAGGTCTGTGATAGCTCTTGACTGGACACATAAGAACTATCTGTTTTGAAATAATCGTGAGACCGAAGTTGTGATATTCTCACGCTACGGCTCAAGTTCCAGCTTTAAAGTTTACATAGGACAGCATGAATTATCTAGAGTTAGTAAATGTGCAGCGGTTACCACAAACAGGCACCCTCAAAGGGTTTGTACTTCGGTTGAAACCTGAACTTTGTTGGATGTCAATCAACTGTTATCGTGATTTTTCACGCGTTGGCTTAGAGAAGATTGCCGCTATCTTGACTTCTGGTCTTATTCAATAATTTAATTTATGGCCGACAACGGCTACAAACGTTGGCTTTCTCACTTTGTAGCAAAAAAGTCAAAGATCGATCATTTTTGGTCTTCTGAAAGTATCAAGGAAAGGCTTTGAAGTTTTTTTGTTTGCATTGTGTGCATGCAGCGAGGAACAAATCTACCGTTGCGTCGTTTAGAATGCCAAAAATAAAGTGGGCAACCATCCAAGTCACGACACAACCTTGACCGCTGACCTCCACGTAGCCATGTGGATGGACAATCATGTTTTGAGCTTTCTATCTTTTTTCTCATTTTACCAGGCACCGCTTTGACCGAATATGGAAAAAGAATCCGAATATGGAAGAAGAATCTTGCAAGACTTTTACTTGTCTCTCAGAGGTTTTGATTTGAAAGATGATCGTTAGAATATCAAGATGTTTGTATCACGCCCGGAGCAACCATCAGTCATTGAGAACGTCCACCGTTTACATTACATCTTTTCCAAGGCCAGAACGTTTCGCATGTTTACATTTATTGATTTTATGAATTATTTTAATTTTGTGTTCAAAATTTCCCTTTAATTATAAATTATTGCTGTTCTCGAACTGTTTTATGATGAATTTAAAATTACCAAACTGGCTGCACAAAGAAGTTGTCTTTGTTGAGTTTACCTTTTTTTTTTTTACCCAAACATCAAACAAAAACATTTAGCCAATTTCATGCTCAACGTAATGCATGGTTCAATTATATTTGACCTGTTACCATTCCCTCCCCCGGCATACCCCCGAGGATTTGCACCCCTGGAAACGCGGAAAGAGACTACAATTACAACCCCGAGCTCCTGATCGACCACATATACGTGCTTTTTTTGGGTACATCTTTTTAAGAGCAATATTTATTTCCGTACAATAGCAACAAGATACGTTTTCTAGAATTTATCGAGAGAGGGATATAATACATATATACGGTAGTTAAAACATAAACAATAAATTTGAAAACAAAAAAGCGCGAGGAAAAAACTCTAAGGCGCCACCTTGATATGATACAAAAAAAAACATTTCACAACTTGAACACTCGACTGAATCTCTGTTTATTTATACATATTTGAAAACCTTGTATCCGTTTTCATATACGGTCTTTTTAAGTTGTCTTATTACTAAACTAGGCTGAAAAAAATATTTCTTTGTTTCTTTTACAAAAAAATCCATTCGATTACGCATCACACGCACATTCGTTTGAAGTTTAAAACATATCTTCAATTACAGACTTTAATTTTGACAGGTTATTCCTCTCCAACCACTCTCCGGCAAACTTCTGCGTTTGCCCTTGAAAAGACGTAGTCTTTAGGTCCGTAGCCATAATGCAAACCGCGCGAGAAATGCCATGTATTAGTCCGCAAAAACAATGAGAATAAATTTTTGATTTAGCCCACCCCTTAATCCTGGGACAGGACCGCTTCAAACAATTCCCCAGGCCACCCCCGCGCCCGAAGAGCTGGACTTATCTCGGGGGTTTCCCGGGGAGGCATGGTAACAAGTGAAATTGAACCATGCATAATCGACTCTTACCCATGCCTTACACATCTTTAATCAATACATGAGAGAGTTATGCTCTTCTTGAAGCCTGGTGTAAAAAAAGAGTATAGGGAACTCTTTTTTCACCGTTTGTATGGTACTTCACCACCAGTAACCTCATATAACCGTAGAGGACTTCTATTTTTGTAAGTTATTGAGATCTCGTATACGTAAGTGCGGTTTATGAAAATGGACAGGATTGTGTGACGGTGTTTAACATTATACGAAATTATGGCGAAGCATTTTCAACATTTTAAAACAACACAGGGACACTTTTCAGTTTGTAAGAAGGTTGTGATTTTACCTAGCAACGGAGCGATTCATTCCGATAAATGGAGATAAATCTTGCAAAAGTAATTGGAATTGAAGGGTTTAACTGCTGACGAGAGTTTGAGATTTTGTTCAGCTGTCGAGAGCCAAAGGAGATGTCAGCACTTGACAAATGGTTTTGGGGATATAGGTAAGCTTGGAATTGACTGATCCATAATAATGACGACGCAACCATATCTCACAACAATGAAATTACATGTGAATTAAGCGAATTTTCTCCCACCTCAGAGGATGAAATTTCTGGTCTCGTGAAAAAAATCGCCGCCAAATGGTGTTCTCTTGATCCTGTACCTACTTCTCTTTTACGTTATTGTATCGATGATTTACTACCTATTATTAAATGAGTCGTAAACCTTTCATTCAATTCAGCTTCAATGCCAAGTTCCATGAAGAATGCAGTGTTGTCTCCTCTGCTGAAGAAACCGTCCCTAGACTTTGAAATCTTTTCTAACTTTCGACCTGTATCTAACCTGAAGTTTTTGTCTAAAGTTATTGAAAAAGTTGCAGCCATGCGTCTGACGAATTATTTGTGTGATAATGATCTGAATGAAAGTCTCCAGTCTGCTTATAAGAAACACCACAGTTGTGAGACAGCGCTTGTACGTGTTCAAAATGATATACTGAAATCAATCGATGATAAACAATGCTTCGTTCTCTTGCTGCTAGACCTATCAGCAGCCTTCGACACCGTCGATCTTGTTACACAGACTGTTATCCAGGTTTGGTATAAAAGGAAAAGCGCTTTCGTGGCTTTAGTCTTATCTTCCGGATCGTTCCCAGTCAGTTCAGATTGATGGATTTACCTCTTCAGTTCGTCCGCTCAGATTTGGTGTACCTCAGGGGTCCGTGTTGGGTCCGTTGCTGTCTCTGTTGTACACGGCCCCACTCTGAGGTGACCTAATACGATGGCATGATATGGAATTCCATCTATATGCTGATGATACCACCTTTAGTTAAGATAATGATGATCTTTCCACTACAATTTCCCGGATTGAAAGCTGTCTTGTCGATATCACCAACTGGATGACTACTAACAAACTGAAACTAAATACTGACAAAACGGAACTTCTCATTCTCTATTCTAGGTTCAGACTGCTCCCACGGCTACCTTCTATTAAAATAGGAACTGATATCATCAAGCCTACAAATAAGGCGCGTAATATGGGCGTCATTTTCGATGTCTGTTCATATTAGTAACATAGTTAAAGTGGCATTCTACCACCTTAGAAATCTAGCTAAGATTCGTAAGTATATCAATGTCACAACGGCTGAAGTTCTTGTGCACGCATTCATAAATTCGAAACTGGATTTCTGCAACTCGCTTTTACATTGTCTTCCCACGTATAAAATTAACAAACTGCAAAGTGTCCAAAACGCTGCAGCACGTGTGATTGCCTGCTTACGTAAGTTTGATCACATAAGTGATACTCGAAAGGAGTATTATTATTATTAAGTGATACTCGAAAGGAGTTGCACTAGCTACCAGTGGAGCAAAGAATAATCTTTAAGATTAATCTTATTTGTTTTAAGATACTCAACAATTTAGCTCCGGATTATTTGGTTGACCTAATCCATGTTTATGAACCTGCGAGGTACCTTCGCCATCTTCGGACAAGTGGCGTCTTGTTATTAAACCCTATAACTTAAAGACATACGTTTTAAGGGCTTTTCCAGTCATTACCCCTATACTCTGGAACGATTTGCCTCTTGACATTAGAACGACTGATGATGTAAATAAATTTAAATCTAAATTGAAGACCTTTTTCTTTTTACGCGAGTTTACGAACTATCTTAGGTTTTTTATTTTGTATTTTTGTGACTATGTATATATATATGTAAATGATTTTAGGATTTGTATTTTTTTATCCAGAACTTTTTGAAGCATTGTAAAGCGCTTAGGACTGAAATGTATTGGCGCTATATAAATATTTTTTATTTTTATTATTTTATTAAAACTGTAACAGCCTGCGAGCAAGCTTTCCATTTAAGGGATATCAAGAGAAGTCACGCGCGAGTGGCCCGAGGAAAGAGACGCGGAAGCAAGGCGCGGGGGAAAAAAGTGAGAGCTATTCGTTTCCTCCGCCCCTCTCGGCTTCACCGCTCACTAGCGCGTTCGTTTGCCACTCGAAATGGAGAGGTTGCTCCCAGTCCATGACATTCTTAGTAGTCGTGTGCATTCGTTATTCGGTGAGCCAGTTTTCGTTGGGGATTCCTAGGAAAAATTTGAGCTATTTACATACTAAGAAACGTCCATCATGGGTCCACGTCTCCTTTTTCATAATAATATAATAATAATTCATTATTTATTAGGCGCAAAATAGCATTCAAGTATATGATCTAATGCGCATTAACAACAACAAAAAATAAAAAAATAAAATAAATATATAAGTAAATATATTTAAAATAAACGAAAAAGTAAAATTAAAATATTATGTAAAATCATACGTAAAATTTCCTAAAAATCCCTTCAAAATTTAGTATAAATCTCTCTATATACACAATTAAAAAGGCAATTATAAGATTCGGTTAAAAAATGTATTGAAACTAAGTAATTGAAATCATCTTAAAAACGTTAATCAACAATTCACCCATTTCTACCAGCCCTTAACAATTTGCAACATTGCGGTACTCACACGTGCCTGACATAAAAAAGAAAGCTCCCGTACGCGTGATACAACGACGGCCAAGTGTACGCTCCGATAGCGTCTTTTTCTTGTAAGTCTTCGCTCTTCATTCAACGGCAAGGGGACCTTCTCTGTCAGAGCGCGTAAGAAAACCATGGAAACAGTTGATTGACGTCCACGAAAGAATAAACGCTTCGAGGGCGTTTGTTAAGGGTAACAGCTGTGGGTGTCGTTCTTGACAAAAGGAGGTAAAAGAGTGGGACTACTGGAACGGCTCGGCCTAGAGTAGGTGCAGGCGTGCAGCCAACACTCTGTATAAGTCGCTTATAACTTTCGATTTCTGTGATAGGGTTTGATCCTGCTGTAACAAGTGCGACACAGACGGTCTTGAACGCCTCCAATGTCGAGCAGCCAAAATTGTATCGAGGTCTAGTTCAAGTGACTCTGCAATGCATTTTTAATTGGGTGCCACTAGAGACTCGCAGAGACAAATATGTTTCTAAGTTAGTTAGGAAACACCTAACTAATAATTTTTTTTTGCAGTTACTTTGTAATTATTTCTCCTTTAACCGGGATGTCGTTCATAGGATTACGCGACGGATTAATTGTCCACTTAGCTCGCGAATCAGGATTGAGCCGCCAAAAGAGCCTTTTTTACCATGAAGCCTTAAGTTATGGTTAAATTTTAAACTAAATCTTACTTATGTCGACCACGTAATTTTCTGCTTTCTTATTCATATATTTTAATCATTCTTATTACTTTTAAGAGGTTATAGATTACTGCTCGTTATATTTTATATCGTTTTTATCAATTTGGTTAAGTTTTGTTTTGTAATAACTTTGGGTTGTTATTACTCTTGTTTGTATTATATACAATTCAGTTTTTAGGGCACCTATTGATGAGAGAGTTTGCCTTGACTATCTATAAGTTCTAACAGAATAAATAAATACATTCACATTAAAATTATAGTTAAACCCTTTCTCGCCGCACATTAATGCCGTGAGCTGTTAAAACAAAATTAAAAAGTTTATTTTCAACGCGCGGCAATGCACAGCTCAGTTGGCAACCAGAACAAAAAGATGTCAGGAAACAAAATAAAGGACACATTTGTCCGGCTTGCTGTGCATGCTTGCCATAGCTCACATTAAAAAAAAAATTAAATTTATTCACTTTTCAATATGAGCGAATCTTTTGTATAAGAAACAATAGACTTACAACTTCTATTGACTCTAAGGACAAGATCAAAGGGACACAGGCTGTTTTGGGACAGGCAGGTTTCAGGTAGTTGTTGAGATGACCCGGACATCTTTGAATTAACAGAAGCGTTTACCTCAACCCGAGATCAAAGGCACGCGTCGGATACATCTAGAAACTCGCTCCACTCTTGCCTAGTGTTCCATTCAATCTTCGATATTTTACTGAAAACCTCTTCCTGAGTATTCTTTTACTCATCCTATAATATTATTATTTTGTCATATTTAGTTTAAAACAGTATCTTGTGATATGCAAGTCAGCTAAGAAATGGTATCTAATGCACAGGTGCATCGGCTGACTGTGTCCCTTTAAATTACAAAATTACATTATTAGCCCAGATGATGATGAAAATACCTTACGGCTTATCTGAAAAGAAGGCGGTCGTGAAGGTGAATCAAAACAATGTAGCTTCAGTTGCCCGTTTATGTAAGTGACTGGTTTTTAATTCAGAAAATAAAAACAACAATAGCAACAACAAAATAACTCATAAATAATTAAATTTTCACTAACTGGAAATAGGAAAAACGCTAATATACATTGATTATTGCCATTCAAAACTCACTGCATGAATTAGTTGAACTAACAGCTGTAGTAAGAAAAGGTTCCGATAGTCTCCTAACATTTATTTAGAGCAAACTAGCTCAATGTGTACTGGGATTACTATTTTTATGTTTGACCAGTATAACGCTTTTCATGAAGTTCAATTTTCTCAATATCCGGCTTTTTTTAGCCAACACAAAATGTTCTAAAAATAACTATTTTTGATTGTATGATTACTGACCCCACAACGCTTTTCGTTCCCCTCATCTGAAGTGCTGTTTGAAGTGAAGCTACTTGTTGTCAAAATGTAATCATATACTCAGCTTCGTGCTTTTAAGAAACACCGTTGTTTTGTCAAAAAACAGATATTGAAAAACTTGATTAAAAAGACATTCTTTGGCAACCCCGCTATCGTGATGAATTCTTTTCAATTTGTATTTCTTTTCCTTTGTTCTTATTATTAACTGATAGTACACAACAGAATTAAAGTTTAAAAAAAAAACTCATTCATTTCTTTTTCTGTACATCAATTATTTGCTTGCTGCAGGAAGTTGATAAAAAGTGATAGCAAGTCACGTTTAACAGCTTTTAACTCCCTCTTACCCTAAACTGAATGGTTTTAGAGATTAGAAGCAGATTACAATTAATCTTGCAAACGAAAACATGGCTCAAACATCGAGGTAACAGAATTCGAAGTTTTCACATCGAAGAAAATTCTAGGGAAGTAAATGTTGTCAAACCTGAGGAGGAATCTGATGAGAGCCGACAAACTGAGACAGTTCTTTCGTTTATGGCTGATAACACTACTTTACACGGTGCCCGATTTCTCCTCGGTAGAAACGCTGTCAGAAGATGGTTATGGACATTGGCTATATTTTTATGTTTTGGCTTTTGTGTCTATCAAGTTTATGTTTCCATGGTTGAATTTGGAAATTATAAATTCTCCACGAAAATAACGACGAAGATACCGTCTAAGTTAGAGAACGTTTCTTTTCCAGCCGTAACACTTTGTAATTATAACCACTTCAATTTGCGAAGGTTTGAAAACACCGCACGGAAGACGTTTACAACCTGGAGCAATGAAGATGTTAAGCGAAAGCTTCATATTTACAAAATAATGCAAACAAGCCATGGAAGACATATTTGGAGTAACAAGTCAACCTTAGAGAGTAACCCTGAGTTGACCACGCGTCTTCGAGATAATGAATCACACCTTGATTATCAAGTCCTCTTTAGTCATCGCATTGAAGATATGATTCTTCCTAGCCCTCCATTCAAATCCTGCAACATAAACGGTGAAGCCTGTGGACCGAAGGACTTCAAAACATTTTCCAACCTAGCGTTTGGTCAATGCTTCACATTTAACTCCGGACAAGGCCATTTTAAAGTAAGAAACGCCACTACGGAGGGTCAACTAAATGGCTTGAAGCTGTTACTTAACATAGAGAGAGACAGTTACCTGGATAATCCGATAAGTCCATTCGTTGGGCTGACAGTTTTGGTACATGATCAACAAATGCTTCCTGTTATGGAGCAGTTTGGCTTTGCCGTTCAACCAGGGGTCCGTACACTCTGCAACATAAAAAGGAAAAAGGTTTGTTACCAACACGAAGCTCTATAAATCTAAGCATATCTCCAGATGTTTTTGAGACACAAATTGCAGATTGTGCAATTAAAGTGTAAAACCAAAGAGATCAACATTTCTCTTAAAGTTTTCAATGCAGCAAGCGTTGCTCGAAGTTAATTAATTTTCTATTTTCGCTGAAATTGCGACTAGGCCTCGTCCACACGTATCCAGATAATTTTGAGGATGGAGATTTTTTCTTTGTCCTCAAAAAAAAAAAAAGAAAAAAAAAGAAAGAAAAAACGCGTCCACACGTAGCGTATTCGAATCATTTCGCCCGTAAACACAAAAACACCAAAAACAACCACTTAATAAAAATTAAGAAAGCCCTAACCCTAAACCTAAACCTAAATTAAAAATTATCGTTAAAACGAACCCTTTATTGTATTAGAGAGGGCAAAAGCTATTATCCGCATTAGGTGCGATCATTGAATCAATCAAATCACGTTATTTGTATATCTCATACAGATTATATCTTAATATCTCATACAGATAATAAACCTGCCAAAGCCGTATGCAACAAACTGCTCCGACAGAAATCTGCACATGCTAAGAAATAGCAGTTACAAGTATTCTCAGCCCGCCTGTATGCTGGAATGTTTGAACAAGCTATTTATAAAAATATGCAGTTGCCGCCTCTTACAATATAAAGGTAAGAATTAAGAGCCGTTTCAGAGGGAGAGTTCATCTTCAAAATCCTTCTAAACAGACGAATAATCAGATGCATTGAGTCAGACGCATTATTCATCTAAAATGACAGTCGTCCCGTTTTCATATTAAGACGGATTTTCCTCTCACACCACAGTTAACCGCGGCAGGATTAGTTCAGTCGGTAGAGTGCTTGACTACAGAGCGCAAGGTCGTGGGGTCGTTTCCCGGGGCCGGACCAATGCCTGCGGTCTTAAAAGAACTAAGAAACGAAGGTACTTCCTTTGCCCTGCAAGCGACTAGACCTTCGCTTTGCTTGGATGACCGCGTAAAATGACGGTCCCGTATGCTGACAGAGACGTAAAAATAGTGTCCTCAATTGATACTTTAATTCGTGCTAAATACATTGACACTCAAATAAAGTGCATATTTTGAGTATGAAAACCGAAAAACATCAAAGCTAAAAACAACAGCTTTTATGCTGGGAGCTCCCTGACTGTGTCGTTCACAAACTGCCGCGACTGACTTAATGAATGTGTCGACTTCTTTATTGACCAGTAAGATCAAAATCATGCTAGAAATGCTATTGAAAGTTGAGCACCGTCAAGTCTAAATCATATATAACAAAGACGTCTAGCGGCAGAGCCATTCCACACGGATAACGGCCTTTTTCACACTGTATTAGAGAGGGATTCATCACAATCGAACCCCAACTCGTTTTAAAGCGTTTTGAGTTTGGAAATAAGAGGAAAATAAATCAAATCAGAGCAAAAATAATTTTAAAAACGCTCTGTGTTTTAGCCTTCCTCAGACTGATTCGGACGTTCGCTTTTTAAAATCCTGAGAAAACTGACAGTGTAATTATTTTGAACGGACTGTTGGTATCACGTCAGCTTCATGTTTTCGGCTGCAGTTTAACTGGAACTGCAAGCGATACACCCCTATCCTCGGTACCAGATCACCCGGCATCTGGTATCCATAAAAATATTATATATATGCTTAAAAATATGACGCTCTTCTAGCAAAATAAATAATATATACTTAACAGCATGATTAAAATATTCTTTACAGATGAAGATACTTTAGTCTGTGCCCCCAACGACACACTACTTTGTATATTTCCCGTCTACGGTGAGTGCCTACTTGTGCATGATAACAAATTATAGTTAGTCACAAAAGTGTTCCCGTTAAGTATCAAATTCAACGACGGAAGACGAAAGAATCCAATCAAATTTAGAGCAATAGAAATTCTGATTCAAGAACACAAACGGTTACACTCATCCAATCAGTGCTTAACAATATGGTGCTCTATTCCAAAAAACTCTCCCTAGTTGAGTAAAACAAAGATGTTTCATTCACCGTTCATTGAAAATTGGCCACTTATACTGTATATGTGCAGACCCCAAAATATTTCTATCTAATAATGTTTTTGGTTTTTGATACTGCTATGTAAGATCGCGTCTCGATCACATTCTGTCTACCCCAACGTAAAAACAATGACTTAGAAAATTGACTGTTTTTAGAAACCCCATTAAAGTACTACCTGAAATGATGCACCTTGGGAACCTGAGGCTTCACTGTTATAATACAACTACAAAATTTAAAAAGTTTATCAGCTTCATAAAACTGGAGATTACGAGTCAACTTGAAATGATAAGCAGCAAGGTTAAAAATAACAATAATAATAATAATAATAATAATAATAATAATAATAATAAAAAGATTTTGGTCAACAGGGAAAAAATTGATTCAGTGGATAACGGCTATTTTTTTATTTATTTATTTATTTATTTATTTATTTATTTACATTTGCTACATAAAATAAATATTACAGAAAGAAAATGAAAAAAATATATATATTATTACTAAGACTGCACTTTTGTAATAGATAGAGTGGCGAGGAAGCCCAATAGAAGCTAAATAGCTTGTAGAAAATTCGGCTCCTCATACTTAATTATGATATAATGTCAGCTGTCATATCAGGGTTAGGCGAGTTTAATTTATAGCTCTCTCGATGAGGTATTTTTTAATGAAGTTTTGAAATATGTAAGAGTCGTTAAAGACGAGATTCTTCCCTAGGGCCCACCCGTGGTACGAGGCCGACTAAGGATTTCATTACCCTGAGAAATAACTGTCCCTTCGTTCTCTCTATGCATGCAAAAATAATTGCACAAAAGTCAGTCGACTAGTATTGTGATTAACACACAGTCAATGTTTCATGAATTAATTAAGAATCCCCAAATAATCCATATTTTTAATTTGAAATGTTACTTATATACAGAGACGTTTGGTGCATCCGCGGAGAAGAAAAATTGTGAAGAGAGCTGCCAGCAGCCGTGCACCGACACAGAATATGAAACATCTTTGTCATATGCAACCTTGCAGAAGAATGGTTTGATCAACAAACTTAATTCCGCTGCTAGGACAGTTAAACTCTACAAACATTTCTTAAACAAGTCCGAGTCCAAAAAAGAAAAATACCTTAAGTAAGTTTGTGCAATGTTATAAGTGAAAAGCATGTTGAGGTTTTTTTTTTAGGTTTTAGCACTGGAGCGGTTATCAATTGCGCGGGTGAATAAGATGACTATTCTCCACATGAGGAGAAAAATCAGTATTTACTTTCTTTAGTCAATAGAAAGAGATGCAGGCTTTCCAGTGAGCCACTCACAGCGGTTAAATCAGCTAAATACAGTCGGCCGGCAAAGTGCATGAAGGAAGAGGGACTATAGAAGGGTAGAGAACAAACCATACCCAAGTGTAAGTATTAGTAAAGGAAGATTGATGTTACCTCAAACGCGAAGACACTAATGCGAGCACACCGACTGGACTGGATTGATTGACTGGAATATTGCAATTATCTCCGTGTGCAATTTGGAAAGGGAATAGCCAATCACTGCAGATGTGCAAGTGTGCAAGAGAATTAGTTGAGGTAAAAAACTGGGTGTGACCCCAGACAAAATGCTATCAATACCTACTATCTACTGAATTTCTCGCGCCCGAGAGTATCCAAGACCCATTGGAGAAACTGGAACTGAGTGCGTCTAAAAGGACATCTAGGGAACGAGAAAGGTGCATAACAAGAATGCAGAATGGTTGGAAATTTTTTAGCAAAAAAATACGTATCTGTCTTCCTGGCTAGTAGAAGATGACGAGCAATATTCGTCTGCAACACAGTTTAGGACATGGACCATCTCTGTCAAGCCTGATAAGCAGGCGAAGTCATCTGTCCTATTAGAACTTAAGACTCATAACGTGTATGTGCAAAGAAGGAGCTTCATTGCAGCCTAACAAACTCGAATTTTGGAAACGTCGTCATAATAATGAAATATACAAAGGTTGTGACGATTATTACACTGGAGCTTTCGCGCGCGCAAAGCGCGCATAGCGGAGCACCGTGGGTAAGAAAATAGGTTTATCTATGCCACCGAGGAAATTTGGTAATCACGTGACCGTACGCGCTCTGTCCGCACCACAGGCTTACCAATTTAAAATATTTTAATCGACAGGTATGCCAACCCAAATGCAGCACGAGGTTTTTTGGCGCGAAATCGCATGGCCACCCGGACTTTTTAGAGAGAGAAAATAAAAAAACAACAAAGTCGATTCGGACTCAATTGTAATGTCTTTGCTGATGTGGATAACAGAGAAAGAGCTAAAGCGTTAGACAAAAACAAAGGAGCCGAATTGCGTTGGTAGAGAACATGAAAATTGGTGGTGAGAAAATGAGAAATGCTAGCGGCCAGCCAGGTGAAAATGAGCGACACTGAAAAAAAAAGCGAGCAAGAACGAAAGTGAAAAAACATTCGTGGAGCATTTACGACATTTCCTACGTAAGATGTGTAATTAAGATGTTTCACGTTGTAGTCATGCAAACCAACGACAAAGAAATGCACAAAAAAGTGTGCTGCACGTGCAAAGTTTTTTTTTTCCTAATTAGACCTATTTAATTTTTTTGCCGCTCTCGTTGCCGTCGCCATTTAGCATTACACGATTTTATTTTTTTGTTTGAGTAAATCATAAGTATATTAACGAGAGGTTCGCTTTTAGCCCTGGCAAATCTATATATTAGTAATACCCCTAGCGTCACTTTCATGAAGGTATAACCCGCACGCCCTCAAAGACTAAGTGGAGAGTCCCTTTAGTCTGCTACTTAAAGTTAAGTCAGCCCCCGCACTTGAAAAAGTGTTCCGTGGACGGCCTGTTAGGGAATCAGCTTAACCGCCGTTTTTATATTTTTGTAAACATGTACTTTGATAGTGTTTCTTAAAACGAACAGTAACAAACTATACGTTTTAAATAAGATCCTCTACCACGTCCACCGTCCTTTCTTGTCTATTACGACCCATCAGCATTGTGCATTGTAATAAAGCTTCACGTTCTTCTGTCAATCTATCACGATCTCTCTCTGCCTCACTTGATGTCCTTAAGCCCTAAATACTGATGTCCTGCCCCTTCTTTCGACAAACCTAACACTTTTTCGTCTGGTAAGTAAATAATGTCTGATTTGAACATCCTCCCTTGCATAGTAGCGGTTTTTATAGCTAAGGCTGGAAATGTTTAGATTGTCGAAGGCCTGAATGTAATAAACGCCTCTAAATGTGATAAAGTCCTAAATGTAATAACTTTTTGCCCTAATTAAGCCTTAAGAGCAGCTGTCGGTAAATATCAACCAGAGGTCTACAAAAGTGAAAAATCGAAAATTCTCAAAAAATTCACAAAGTGAAACTGAAACTGAAAAAAAAAGCGAGCCAGAACAAAAGTGAAAAAACATTCGTGGAGCATTTACGACATTTCCTACGTAAGATATGTAAATAAGATGTTTCACGTTGTAGTCATGCAAACCAACGACAAAGAAATGCACAAAAAAGTGTGCTGCACGTGCAAAGTTTTTTTTTTCCTAATTAGACCTATTTAATTTTTTTGCCGCTCTCGTTGCCGTCGCCATTTAGCATTACATGATTTTATTTTTTTGTTTGAGTAAATCATAAGTATATTAACGAGAGGTTCGCTTTTAGCCCTGGCAAATCTATATATTAGTAATACCCCTAGCGTCACTTTCATGAAGGTATAACCCGCACGCCCTCAAAGACTAAGTGGAGAGTCCCTTCAGTCTGCTACTTAAAGTTAAGTCAGCCCCCGCACTTGAAAAAGTGTTCCGTGGACGGCCTGTTAGGGAATCAGCTTAACCGCCGTTTTTATATTTTTCTGTTACAGTGAAAACATAGTTTTCTTGGATGTGTATTTTCAAGATCTAAGTTACGATGAGATTGAACAAACTCCACGGTTTGAGGCATGGTCGTTGATATGTAAGTTTAAGTCGTTTAGAAAAAGATCTCATATAAGGTGAATAACAGATAAGTTATTTATTTATTATTAGTTTCATTATCCGTATAGCTTTTGTTAATACCTCTTAGCATTTAACACTGTGTACAGAATACAATGAATAGTTCCTAAAGATCTAAGCGAACTGTTTTTGTTAAAGAAAAGAGCTTTTAATTCTGCGTTTTTCGAGGTCAATTACCTTTGTCAATGTAGTTAATATATTAAGGCATTTACATTTTCACGCTTTAGTCACTTCGACATTTATCCTTCAAACTGGGAGCTATTACACTTGTTACGTACTTTAAATTCAAATGTTCAATCACTGCATGGCACTAATGAGAAAATAGGTTTCCAAATTACGAATTGCAGTTCATGGCTGGTCAGTTTTCGAGTTTGCTTATATCTAGAAACAAGCAAATAACCAATCATGTATTTTCTTTTTAGCAACTCTTGGTGGAAATTTTAGTCTCTTTCTCGGCATGAGCATCCTGACCATTCTGGAATTCGTTGATTTTATCTTACGGAGAATGTTCTCTTTACTATGGAAAATGTAGGACAATAAACGGACAAGGATATTCTGCCTGAGCAACCTGAAACACATCCTCGAGAGAAAGGACATTGCCGGGATTTGTATCCCCGCAACCCATTAAGTGTCTTTCCGCGCCATGTAAATTGCCTAATGGTTTATCTTCCACCAGCTGCCGTAACTATGTTTAACGGGTTATGTTGTATTTGTCGACCTCACTTTCCCTAATCTGTGAAATTATGACAGCGAACATGTACTTTGATAGTGTTTCTTAAAACGAACAGTAACAAACTATACGTTTTAAATAAGATCCTCTACCACGTCCACCGTCCTTTCTTGTCTATTACGACCCATCAGTATTGTGCATTGTAATAAAGCTTCTCGTTCTTCTGTCAATCTATCACGATCTCTCTCTGCCTCACTTGATGTCCTTAAGCCCTAAATACTGATGTCCTGCCTCTTCTTTCGACAAACCTAACACTTTTTCGTCTGGTAAGTAAATAACGTCTGATTTGAACATCCTCCCTTGCATAGTAGCGGTTTTTATAGCTAAGGCTGGAAATGTTTAGATTGTCGAAGGCCTAAATGTAATAAACGCCTCTAAATGTGATAAAGTCCTAAATGTAATAACTTTTTGCCCTAATTAAGCCTTAAGAGCAGCTGTCAGTAAATATCAACCAGAGGTCTACAAAGTGAAAAATCGAAAATTCTCAAAAAATTCACAAAGTAGCACTAGGTAAGCTGTTAACATAAATGTAATTTTTACTTCGACCCGATAATTAATTTAGACGTACGGGGGGGTTATTGGTTTCGCGGCTCTCGGACCGGGTTTTACAGGCCCGAGACGGCGTGTCACGAAAAAATCGTTTCAAAAATCAAATCAATTGTAATGCGAACAACAAATAACTTATTCAGAAAAGTACATAATTACATACATTTTATAAGGTGATTTACTCAGTTTGAATGAAAATGCAATATTTTCAATATTTTGAACATTTCAAAGCCCAAAATCGTCGACTGGTGGTATAAGACTGCAGTGAAACTGAGGTACGTTAAAGAGCGTTATCTCTTCTTTCAAAATCTGTTTTGAAAACTATGGGCGATTTAAAAGAACATTTTTGAGGCATCACTGAAAATAACATCAAAATGGCTTCAAGGTATTACCTTGTTTAAGGATTTTGAAACCATCCTCGCATTTTTATTGAACTCACTCACCGATCCGCGACCACTATTTCGGTCAATTTCTGGTTATGCGGCATTGTTTTTCTTAGTGATGATGAGCTGATTTTCCTATTGCTGTGTGAAACAATGATTTCTCAAGCCTTTTTTTCCTCTAAATCCAGCGGCCGAAATAGTGCTAAATATGCTTTTCAATACACTTTAAAAACCGCACTACATAATAGACAAAAAAGAAGAAAAAGAAAAGAAAGAATGTTGTAAGTGAATTTTTCTCGGTGTGGAGAGCGAGCATTTTCAGTAGAGTTTGGTAAGGGACTGTACTGATGTTAGTTAGTTACGTTGCTGAAGGTGTGGAGTTAACTGTACATGAGGAAAGTGTTGTTGTAGAGGAAATAAAGGAAGTGGAATTGAGATCTCGTCGTGCGCAATTTATTTATGACAGAAATTGTAATGGAATTGGGTTACAGCTACGTGGTCATGCACCTACCAGACTTCCGGTGTATAAGTAAATGACCTCTGTTACACAAAAAGAGAAAAGTAAGGGTATTTGTATGGAAGGGTATCCGGAAAAATATCATTTCTTACTATTCCTCCCCTCCCCCCCCCCCCCCCCCCCAAATTCACCATTAATCCAAAACAACAACGCCGAAGTGATCGCTCCCATAACGTCTTGTTACATATATACTCAATGTGAGTCCTAAGAGTAAGCTTTTCATCCAATAAATTTCCCAAACATTTATTAGAGGTTACATGCGAAACAATATTATTGTCAATGGATATAGAATGTCGACCCAATGAGCATTCACTTTGCTTTTAAAGAGTGGAAATGGAGCCTACTAACTGTGAGCCAATCACAAACTAAGGTTGTCTATATGAGAACTGATATTATTGGCAAGAACATTTGCATCAGCACTTAAGGCAAAGATTGGGTATCGTCCGCATACAAACAGGGGGTAGTACATTCTAAGCAATTTGGTAAGTCATTTATATAAATGAGGAATAGCAGGGGGCCAAGAATAAACCCTTGAGGAACTCAACAGAGTACGTTTCTTTGAGAAGATAAATGTCCATTTACGAAACGATTTTGTCGGGCAGATAGGACTTAAACCACATCAGTTCCCTCTCAGAGTCTTCATAAAACTCAACTTTCTCTAGCAAAGTCGAATGATCAATTAAATGGCCTTACGAATATCAAGAAAAACTACCCCTGTCAATTTTCCGTTGTCCATATTTTCAAACCAGTTATCGCACATTTGTATTAAAGCTGATCCGAGACAGTCGAGTGAAGAGGGCGAAATCCTGACTGAAGTTCAAAGAGAATAGAATTGTCCTTTAGATATCGATATAGTAGGTTAAAAATTTCTTTCTCGAAAACTTTACTAATTATTGCCAACATTGAAATGGGTCTATAATTTCCTAAATCACGACGATCGTCCCGTCCAGGGGGACTAGCAATACTTCTAGGCATGCTTCATGCCAACGAAACCGGGATAAGCTCCAGACGTTTGGGCCTTTGGCTCGTGTGTACCTTCACCCTTAACTTTATAGTATAAAGTCAACCCAAGCCTCAAGTCGAGGCCTCTGCTCACGGCAATTCGGAAATGGTCCGTAAAAGGTTTCCTGCTACACTGTTACACAAAGGCAATGCTAGTTAATTCTTGCCTCCAATGCCCGATGTGACTCAACGTTCATACCGAAGAAGCCAATTTTTTCAGTCCATCAGTTATCATGACAAAACAATCAATCACGCATTTTGCATAAGCCCACGAAAAAATGTTTGCAAATGGCGCTGAATTCTTTGTAAAAGGTTCAGTTCTCCTTCAGTGAGACTAAAATTGAGTGTAGCAGTCTAAGAAGGCCAATAAGTAGGGAAAATGTGATGAGCTTCTCACGTAAAATCTTTTGTATAATTTTTCGTGTTATATCAGTAAAAGCATTAAGACTTAATCCATAAGGAGATTGAGTAATTTTAATTTCAGCGGACAGAAACCTTGTACCAGAATATTTTAAGTGATATCGCATTTTTTTATATTTTTCAAGGGCTACAGATGTAATTAGTTATCTGTAATAACACCAAAGAAAATTTCTTATGGGAGCCGGAGAAAATAGATTTCAAATTTCAGAAATTAAGAAAACACAGGTAAAATCGTCATACGTAAGATTTCACTTTGTGAAATTTGAAGCTTTTGTAGTTTGTTTTCTCGGGCTCCTATAAAAAACTTTTCTTTAGAGTTATTTCATATGACTTTTTACATTCATAGCCCTCGAAAAGTGTAGAAAAAAAGAATGCAGTATGCTTGAAATTATTTTAGTACAAGGCTTTTGTCCACTGAAAATTAAAATTACTCAAATTCCTAATGGACTCCGCCTTAATCTTTTGCAATAAAAGCTTTTGTTTGTCTTTCAACTTAGATGCGACATAAAGGTTTAAGGTGGGCTTGATGAACTGTAACGTGTAAGACTTGAACAACGAATTACCAAAGTCGTGACGTCGGATTCTGCACCCTGCCTTACAAAACTTTGACTTTCACTCACCGAACTTACAAGATAGCAGAGAGACGGTAGTAACATCAAGCTAAGGCCTGTTGCTATACATTCTGGAACGTCATCAACGTCTATAGGAAGAATAATCTGTCCCTCATTAGGATTCATTGCTATATCCTTGTCTTCATTTGGATTTATTTGGATCAGTAGCGAATTCTCTGTCTTCTTTACATCGCACCAGGCTTGCTTGTCCCCTAGTCTAAAGAACTTGATCTTTGCGATATTTTCTTCGTCGTCCAGTGACATTCGATGAGTAGTTTTAATTCCAACACATATCCCCCAATCTGACTGCCCTCGAATAAGCAGAGCGGTTTCGCTGCCAGACATATTTGTCGTGACGCACCTAGACGAGTCCTCCAAAGGCTCCAAATGACTAGGAAATAAAGTATTGTTTACAAGTTGAGCTGAAGCAACGGTATTACCTTCACTGTTCACAACTTCCAACACCAAAACGTCAGCTGGTTCGGCATTCAGCACACGACACGTAAAAGCAGGTTTTCCACAGTAGCTATACAAATGGTATACAGATAATTCACAAGGTACCCTTTGCAAAGTGAGGATTTCTCTCTTAAGTATCGTTTTTGGAGCTGAAAGAACATCTGCTGGGTGCTTAAACTTTGCGAATTCTGGCTCTGGACTCAAGGTAAACCTATAGCTGATTGGCTTTGGCGATTCACAGGTCCTAATAGTCACATAAACTTTTCTGTTAGCAGGGCCAAAAATCGGAATAGGAATTCGAAAAACGTGCATTATGGTCTGTGCACTGAGAGCGGTTTCAAAACAATCTGTGAGATCGATCGAATGACTAAGTTTTGGAGTCTTGGATAACAACTTTCTTTGATAAAACGAAAGAGTGATGCTGTTTTTCTCGTCTGTGTTGATTAGAAATTTTGAAAGAGGCTCTCCATCGCTCCCAAGGCTGTGGCTTCCTCCTTTTAGCCTCTTTTTCCAAATCACCTCCTTGTTGTTAAGCTGAAGGGAGAAAGAAAATGTTTTGTCGTTTTCAAAGTTTTCGGTCTCAAATTTGACGAGCTCCATTTCAAATTCAAAGACCGCAAATTGTCGGTACGCGTCTGCTGGTTCTTTTGGCAGAGGAAATGGAGCTTCACCTCGAAACATAGTTCCAGGCCTTTTAAAGACTAAATTGTTTTTTCCCCATATCGCCTTCGTCTCCTTTTCAAGTGTCAGATACTTAGATATGTCCAACGCGTTAATTTTAGTTTCTGGATGCTCCAGAACACGCCCAAGAATAGCGTTTACGTCTACTTTATAGATCGATGGATGCAGCAGATGCGTTTTCCAAAGGAGATCAAAATCACAGCATGTAAGGAGGTTACTGTTTGGATTATCGCGAGTTAACACCAGATGCTGTTTGTAGCGTTTTAAAGAAGATATAAGAAACCATGGATCCTGATAATGAGGAAGTGAAACGTTGTGATACAGGTTTCTGAGGCGGGCACAAGCTTCTTGGAAATTGCACTTCATTTTGGATTTGTATTTTGGAAAAGAACTGGGAGGATTATGGAGGTCTGCCTCGAAGGTTTCGTTGGGATAGACTGTATCCCATATAACTCTTGCTTTTTCCAACGCCTTGTTTCTCTCCTGATTGTTGATTATCCTGTGATCGACTTCTTTAGACACAATACTTCTGCAATCTATTTCATAAACCTTAGGATCAAGAATATGTGCTTGCCAGATCCATTCTATATCAAGAGGTGCTTGGAGTTCCTTGCCGTCGATATCGGAGTTCGAAAAAAGCGGTAACCAAAACAACTCATATCTTCTCAAAGCGTTTTTAAAAGCAGGACCTTGTAAGAGGGATTGGTGACGATCTACAAGCTTCAAGAACTGAAGTTCACTCTGCGCGGCTTCCACGAAGTTGATTTCCGAAGACAGTTCAATGGAATCCTCAATGGTAGCCATCGGCCCTGCAGTCGATAACAGAAAAATACATGTAAAAACTCGTAAAAAAAACCGAGGGGATTCTGGATAGCGTCAGAAGAAAGCAGGAGGCGAAAATGATATCAGCATTTTATGCTGAAGAGATAACCCTGGTTAAATAACATTTATTATTATAAACGGACTGTAAGTGACCCGAAATATATTGTCTAGTCACGTCTTGTGGTTTGTGGCCCTCCTTCTACTGCTCCTTTACGAATGGTTCGATTCACCTGTTATTCTTCCATCTTTGACTGAAGATCTTTAATCACTTTAATGGTGTCTTCAGTGACGATGCATAGCTGCGATCAGTTGGTTTTCATATGGAAGAGGGAGTGAAAGAAATTAGGAAAGGAAGGCATGATCGCAGTCCGGTGGCGGTGTCTATTCAGTGCCATCTGATGTGAGACCACGGAAGCTTTATGTCACGCACGCGTGATGATAAAAATGGTCACTCTTGACCAGATGGCGTGATTCCTCGGAATGATCTTTATTAAATCTTAAAATTTAATCACTGGCCAAAGTAGTTTAATTGGCCAGTGATTAAATTTTAGTTCTTATTCTTAAAAAATTAATATAAACAGCTTTTGCAGTACTGTAAGCACTTGTTTAGTCCTGCAAATAAAGCTTTTTATTATTCATTCAAAATATTTCCCCGGTTCTGATTGGCTAAAAGCACACGCATAATTCACCATAACCAGCTACAGATGACCAAATTTGGAAGAATCTTGCGATAAATGAGCCGATGACGTCAAAAGTGCAGCTTTCTTGCAGGTTAATGCACCGTTAACCGAGAAGACAAGGGGACGAGGTTGAGTTGTATTGGTTGTGAAAACAAAAACAGCGGACATTTCACTCGTTTCAAGAGTAAGAACTAGGCGAAATAATAGCTTAAACATGACAAGAACAGCAAGAAGACAACATCTGCTATTTGGAGAATATTTGCGGAGCTGTACAACCCTAAACTTGCACTATTGAAGATGAACTTAACATCGATCGAGGTAAGCATGTTTTAGGTTTGTTTTTAAACTAGGAATTATTTTGAATGAATAAAAAACCAGTTATTGAATTCGGCTTCCGTATCATATGGAGAATTATGGAGATCTCGAAGGGTGTTAACGCCCTCCTCGATCTCCATGATTCTTCATAAGATACTCAGCCTCATTATTTATTGTTAATTGTTGTTGTTATTTTAGTCTTTGAAGCTTGAGCTAAACAGAAAAAAGTTCCGCTCACAACAGAATGTAAATCTCGCGGCATTGGTAAGTGAGTCCCTTATATGGCCTGGTATACGGGGATATGCCGCTGGACAGGATAGGGTCTTTGACCTCTCTGTCCTAAACAGGGGTATATAATTTCGCGAACAGGGGTATATAATTCCGCGTCAGTCTGTCTTAAACAGGAGTATACAATTTCGCGTCAGTCTGTCCTAAACAGGGTAATATATAATTTCGTGCCAGTCTGTCCTAAACAGACAGGGTTTATAATTTCGTGTGGGAAAAAGGAGCAATGACTTTTACGTGAATTTGCTTTGATGCAATTGGCAATAAGTGGCTTTAAAACAAGACGGATGCCGAACAGGGTAATACTTATTGAGCGTGTTGTCCTAAATAAGATACGTAAATTAGGATATTTTTGTCCTAAACAGCATCAGGGTTTTAAACTTTCAGTGGTTCATCTATACCCAAATATTAGTCGAGTACCCCCCCCCCCCCCCCCAACCGGACCCGGGGGAGAGCAGTTAGCCAATTCCACGGTATTAGCTATTAACTTCAAATCTAACCAAGCCTTCGCGGCTGCAGGGGAGCTTAAAACATCTTCTGTTGAATTAGGTTGATCAATTTCTAAAAGGAATGATACCAGACAAAATGAAAGGGGTGAAAATTTATATAGCGTTCAGTCACTTGTTTGCATGCCGAGCGGATTAACTCGCTCAAAATAATAGTCGATAAGGATACAAGCGATTATCATGCACTTTTAACGTTGATAAAGCCTTTTTAACTTGCACGTAAAACTTTTGCTTTTAAAAGAGGCACTGGAGCTTGACTTACCTACAACATGTGCACTATAAATCCACAAACATTACATTGACTTGATAATTATACGCAACGTTCGGCGACGATAAACTAGAAAGCTTCGTTATCTGATCTCTCCGGAAGAGCAAGATTATGCATGGTGAGTTTAGTTATGATTGGTCAATCATGCGTGGTGACGTGACGTAATTCATGAAGAAAGGATTAGTATGAATGTCTTGAGTGCAGCCGTACAACTCAAATATATGAAAATAAAGAGCATCATTCTTGAACACCAGTAACACAACAACGTATTGAACAGCATCGGATAAGCTGCCGGAGTACAAGTCACGAATCATCGTATAGATGGAGAGCAAGTACTTGGAAAATAAATAAAATAAAATAATGAAATTGATTTTAATGCAATACCGTTTATCAAATTCTTTTTACGACTAGAACATTTAGGGGCCACCATGACAAAAATGTCCTAAAATTTTCAATCGAAAAACCTTATCAACAACATTCTTATGAATTACGTCACTACTTTGGTAATTCGTTGTTATTTTCAAGCTTTAGTATTACACGTTACAGGCGTCAAGCACGCCTGAGACCTTTATGTGGCATCTAAGTTGAAAGACAAACAAAAGCTTTTATTGCAAAAGTGCTTGCTTTCTCCTATCGCAAGTAGTCAAAGCAACCTCTCATTTGCGATCTCGATCATCTCTTATTCCTTATTGCCTTCGGCGGGTGTTGTAGCGACTCTCACCTTAATCATTGGGATACTGAGTGAGACATTAGCGTGTGGAGTCCGCATTTGCCCGGAAGATATAACGTTCTTCAGTTTTCCTAAATAAACTGTTAAGGACAAGACATAAGAACAATACCTTTTCATTGATTTCGTGATTTTCTATTGGTTTTGTAATGAGATATTTCGGCGTCCCCACGCGGGTATAAAAGCGCGCGTTAGCGTCCTTTTGGTCAGGAAAAGTCAAGTAGGATTCGCGTCGTAACATCGTTTTGTGGTTTGTCTTAACCTTTGGTACAAGCGGGACCGATATGTAAGTGATTTCTTTTGTTATTTCTTTGTTTAGTTTCGTTCTTTAGTCTGTGGGCAAAAGTACACGAATGTTACTGTACAAGTATACAGATTTAAGTTTAATTGATTTATAATTGTTTCATGAGCGAAAAGCGGATTTGAACGCCTGTTAGAGCAACGCCCACACTTTTGTTTTATAGTACAAGGATTAAGATCAGATTTATGGAATTATTGTCTAATTTCAGTTTATGTAGCCTTTAATTAGATTTTACCGTCTTGTTATCGACCTAATCGTTATAGAATCGCTTTATTACCGTTTTCGAGCTTAGTTTGTTGATTACGCGTTATTTGTCTTAGTATCGCCCTTTCGCCAAATTGATAGAGATTTTGTATTGTTATTTCAGTTTACGGTCAATCTTTGGTCTTTGGAATTTGGCATTAAATCACCGTTAACCGTCACCTTTGGTTTTCCGTGGTTTTCTTGTTTTGCCGACCCGTAAAATAGTCCCTAATCTAACCTGCTGCGACACACCCCTCGAAGTTTCGTTTCTCGTTTGTTTGTTTGTTTGGGTCGTCGCCAGCCACATAAACAGAGGGGAACAGGAAAACGGACTGCATTCTTCATGTCAGATTCATGGAAACGATGCTGCAGCAGCGCCAGTCACCACAATGAACCTGTTCCGCAATCCGTCCATTCCCCTAATCCATTCCATCATTCTTTTTTTGTACATTCGACTTAACCTCTCCCAAACTGTGATTATGCAATTTTGGCTGACCTTTCTTTTATCGACTTACTCAACAGTTTCTCTCTTTAACTTTCTTACGTCATCTACGTCATGCATGGTTAATCATTTTCCTACTCTTCAGAGCTGGTAAAACATTTGCAAGGGAGGCCGGTGCTGCCTTACCCAAATTTTCCTCCCACTTTCACGGGCTAAATTAATATTGTAAAGGGCAGACAAATATATGTGGAATTTAGGTCAACTAACAAAAAACCTTAGTTTCGTACTTTTTTATTGATAGTGTAAATCATGATGCTTAAATAAGATGCAGTCATTATCTTACGTGAATTACCTGAGCGCTAGCTAACGTGTTTTCGTTCTTGACAACTTCAAATAAAAATATTCAAAAGCAACGATTTATTCGTGTGTAAAATAATCTTTAAGTTTTTAAATACTTTTTGCATATCCAGGTTGCAACCTTTAAGCAGTACTTTCCTACTGTTCCGTATGCCGTCCATACAAATGAAAACTATTGAGAAATACTTGACAGTAATAATAATAATAATAATATTAAAAAAATAATAATAATAATCAGAAGAAGAATGATAATGATAATAATAATGAGGACAATAACAATAGTAATAATAAAATAATAATAATACTGATACGGCATTTTCTGCTCGAACTTGGGCTTTCAAATTCTAATTACAAAAACGTAAAGCGGGCAATTTCACGAGGAGCCGCATGGGGATCATAAACAGGAGGGCTCCAACGAAGTAGCACCAAAACGAACCCACACTCCAGTAAACAGAACAGCTTACTACAGGACCAACTGCCCTGGCCAAGGCGCCCAGAGACCTGAATATACCCATGACTTTCCCCTTTTGGTCGTCATTGCCTGAGGGAAATCAAAGTTAGAGATCATAAATAATTAATTCCGCTGGAAAACGTTATCTCCTTGTTTGTTCCGGGGAGGATTATCCACTCCGTGTGACTTTTAAAAAAGGACAAATACCGTAATATTCAATGTGAAAGAAGGCGAAAGAATTATTTCAAACATTGTTCACTGGCAAGAGGATGCTAACCATTCCCTTCATTAATGTCCCATCAAACACTACAAAATTCGCTTCATTGGGGGCTGTTAAATGAACTCCTATGATTACATGGTTATAGTCGTGTAAAAAAAACGACCATAAACTGTATTTAACAAAATACTCATATTTTGAAAGAAGATTTTCAAAGGGAGCCGGGCTCTAATCAGTGTTAGCTTGTTACCAGCCGGTCTTACCGTGATGAGAAATCATAGTTGTCAAACAAGGTACTACTGTGGCAGAACCTGTAAAGGAAAAAAAACAACGTGATACAGAGTGCATTGTATATTCCTGACTAACGGATGAATCAGTGCGAGCGTTCGTGAACGCTTTTAAATGAAGTAGCAAAGTGGAGGCACAGGAGCCAACAACTTACCAAATGAAAAGAGAGCAAGTCCAGTGTAAAGAGTTGGGATTGTCTTAGCCAAACCAACAATAATCATTGCAGGCATAATGGCTGCCATGCCCTGTCGGCGAACAAACAGAAAACACACAAAATATAAGTAATGAACCGGACCACAACTTGCAAAAGCACAACAACAACAATAACAACACATCATTCTCTTATATCTGACTGACCCGCTTTAAAATTTTGACTCAGACGACAAAATCCTACCTCCTGAAATTATTACCTGTTAAACAATAATGGAGGTAAAGCGCTAAAGCACAACAAGGTTAAACGTTTGGCAATGATATGTTTGTGCAGGTTTCTACCAGTAAATTCCTTTTCACGGCGAGTGTAATTAGGGAAGTTAGTTACTAAGAATTGCACCTTAAGAGCTGTTTTCTTTTCAGACCCTGGAGGCTGTCTCCGAACATAACCACCTGAAAAATAATCAAATGAACTTTGAAAATAACAACTTCACCCGGAAGATACTCTGCTACAAGGGCCCGGCAGCCGGCCGGCGCTGGGGAGAATTTTCAATTAACCTTACTGGTTATTTAATATGTTATTATGCCTTGAGGTTTACATGTAAGTACACCATCAAATCGTTGTTACTTATGGTATGTATTTTATTTTTGAATAAAAACAAATTTCAGATTACACCAACTTTTTATACTCAGTGTGCTGAAGACAAAGCTAAGGTCAAAGTTTAAAGGTCAAAGTGGATAGTTGAGAGTGCGCATGTGCAGTTTGTCTCTTGTGAGCCCGATATTTCATGAATGATGAAACTGAGATCTTCAGGATCTCTTTTTTTTTCAGGCCAGTTTTAAAGCAAGTTCAAACCATCTTTGTACTTGAGTCATCTGTTATACTAAACGGAACAAACGCACGGCAAAAATGAATATGAGGAAACGTCCAGCCTGAATGTAAGCTTTGAGAAAAACACTTCTCACACCATGTACAATAACAGGCATTGCTGAAGGACACCAAATACCTTGCACAAGCGCCATTGTGATTCCTATGAAGAAGAACATCATTCCTTGCTGCATGCTAAAAAACAAGACTTGAATTAAGTCATGCAAACACGTGCTCAGTTTAGTTTAGCCTCGGAGCGGGCAGCCGCCGTCCCCTTCCGGCACAGCTTTTGAAAGCCGGCTACGTACTGTGCATCTAAAATTACAGCAGCACGACTTTATCTTCGCACCTGACTTTTGAGTTATGCCAGTTTTAAATTATTTGTTCACAAAATCGGAAACTATATAATTTTGCCTACTGAAAAATATGCAGTCCGAGCACAGATAAATTAATTAATTAATTAGCGATCGAATTAATAATAAACTGGCTCAGTGGCTGAACAGAAATGTACTGTAACTTAAAGCTGGTGCCAGGAAAACGAGGTTAGTACGATTTTGTGGCTGGAATTGTCGCTAATCGTCGCAAGCTCCAACAACTAGTCTACACAAAGTGTGCACTAACTAAACAATATCAACAGATTAACTATTACATTAAGGTGCGGTGGCCTACTACTTAGTGAAGTGGCTGTAGACAACCCTTTACCTAGAATACTTGAAGTTCCTGTGTGTCAAAAACGTCAGCGTGAACTCAAGTCCAGAGAAGAAGAACAAAAACAGAAAATAAACCAGACCAAGGCCACGGACAGTGTTCAGATCTAAAAATAATCAAGACACGTGTATCATATTTAGCTGACACCTGAGGCAGGTATACTCTATTAAAGGAAACCGATGAATAACCACAAACGACAAGATGGCGACAGTGACGGAGAATAAAATGACGTAGCTTCTGGCCTGATAATGACAGCATTCTTTTTTTTTTTTACCATAGCAGCCCTATCACAGCAGTCACATGTACAGGAAACTCTTATAATTCAGCAATATCGGATTTAAATTTGGAATCGGTCTTTGATTGGAAAAAACGAGTCCGTTTTTTGGATCACCAGAACCTTTCTCCGAGGGAGATTTCACGTTTAGCCCGCGTCCCGTGTGTCACGGTAGCTGCTGATATTAGGGACTTTTCATT
Source organism: Porites lutea (assembly GCF_958299795.1). NCBI lineage: Eukaryota > Metazoa > Cnidaria > Anthozoa > Scleractinia > Poritidae > Porites > Porites lutea. The sequence goes on along the minus strand of NC_133204.1, from coordinate 50,003,630 downwards.
AGACTACAAGCAATAGCTTTTAAACCGTTTAGTGTCCTATGGTCATATTAGTCATATTACTATGCGATGGTCAGCAACAGGAAACTGGACTGGAAGCTGCCCTAGAACACTAACTGGCTCGAGTTGTTCTTGTGTACTCGGTGTCATTCTTGTAGTCATTATGGTCCGGCGCTACTATCTATATGGAGATTTCCCAATGAATTTTTCCTCTGTTTTCAATCGTGTCCGACCGACCCATTTTTCGCCGTTTTCAAAAAAAGAGGAAGGAAATCGATCGATCTTACGTGAACATGATATTTAATGAAATTAAATAAACTGCGAACGACCGACCCAAACTCAGCCTAAAACGGTAATGGCAGTGGTGAAAGGAAAAAAAAGAGAAGATGGACTAGATACATTGATTTTTTTTTTCTCTTTATAATTTAGTTACGTTGGCAAGAAGGTTGATTCTTGGAATAAATCTGTCAAGCGCAAAACATTAGTTCATCAGATCAGTTTTTTTTATATATTCAGCAGTCTCGACTCCAGGCCGACACTCCAGACCTTTTCACGGTGTTTTCAATTTTTTTTATACATGGACCAGTGAGTTCGGGAAAATCCGTCAACACCACTGAAAAGAGCGCCCTAAAATTTACAGCAAAGTTGCCAATTTTGAAAGTAATACGTCTTAAGCGAGCGAAGATACAGCTCAGCAATTAAAGTTGCGAAAATTTACGGACGTTTGTATGGTGGGGTGGGGTAAACGTTTGTACCCCCTGCAACCATACAATCGTCTGTAAAGGAGCTGTATCTTCACATTAGTTTTCAACAAATCACTTTCAAACTCGGCAATTTTACTAATTTTAGGCGCTCTTTTCAATGATGTCGACGGATTTTCCCCAACTTGTCCGTGTCAAAAGTTGAAAAAAAAAACGGTCAAAAGGTCTATTCAGCTACGAATTCCCGCCTGAAATAAAATTTGACATGAATTTGTTATTTATCGGTATAAAAGTGAACAGTTGAAATATTCACTTTTATTGAAATAGCTATCTAATTGCTTGAATAGAATCCAATTTCAGAGGTGGTTTTCTCGGTTAAAAGTTTTGATAATCTTATATCTAACCTCATTTATAATCTATCGTCTTAAAAAGCAGAACGTTCTCTGAGACAAAAATATCCCATTAAAATACAGTCACAAACCAAACGTCAGTTGAGAAATCGACAGACACATTGGGTTGCATTTAGAAATCAAAAATTTATTTGAGAAATTTTTGAAAGACAAGTTAGGACACTTGAGAAATCCAAACGTCATCTGAGAAAATAATAGAAGAGGTATTAAAAATTCAAACCTTTCACCAGACCCCTGGCCTGCCCCGTGTGATCACTTACCTTCTTTGCTAGATCGGATTTCTACAGCATCAAATTTGAGAAGTGAAACAGGATTGAGAAGTTGACTGGCTGTTTTGAATTGTGATACTAAGGACTGTGCCTGCAGCGGGGAATATAATATGAATCATCGCACACCATAATTCATCAATCTAAACTATTTCTCAATAAATATTTTGTAACACCTTGTTTTCAAGAACACTTAACAGTTGGCTTTGTCAAAACAATCTTATGGTAACTCTAAAGCGGCCCCATGTTGATGTATCTGACTTGCTTGAAAGATACATGTATAAGAAACTGGAGGGAAAGATTAAAAAATTTCATTTTTGATACTAAAAGGCTTAAGTACTTTTCATGATGACCATACATGACAATGATAGCTTATATGATAGCTACAAAATAAGACAAAGACATGAATAAAAACTTATATAGTTACCCTTTTTTCTTTAGGCAGTGTCTCCTTGAGGTAAAAATACACAAACAGAATATCTGCTGCTGTCAAAGTAATGGCAAACAAAGCTGGTAGTAGATAGGGATTTCCACTATTAAGTGTTGATCTCCTTGCAAACACAGCACCAATCACAGGTCCAATGATAAAACCAAATGAGTATGCTATGCCAACAAGGGCCTATTGGAAAAGACATTGGAACAACAGTGATCAGCTGCAGATAACTAACTCGTGAAAATTACAATATTACATAAATGTATGATGGAGGCCTCTGATTCTCACTTTGTGTATTATTCTTAAACTAAAGTAATTACCTTAGCAACTTAAGTATCATAGACTACTAGTAGTCCCTATTTTTCCTCAAGGATAGTAGAGTGAGCGAAACACAAGCGCGAGTGAAAATCAACCCACACGAGAAAGGTGAGACGTGGCAGTGTCTCATTTTTCTCTCTCACTGTCGCGTCTCACCTTTCTCGTGTGGGTTGATTTTCACGCTCGCGAGCGTGTCTTGCTTGCTGCCTACTATCCCTGACGAAAAATGGGGACTACTCATAGTCTACTAGTATCTCTGTATGCAAGCATGGTTGAGTTTCCATATCAAAAGTACGTTCCTAATATAGTACCTATCTACCCCTGAAAAAAGAACCTACATATTTAGGACAACCTACGTGCAGGTACATTTGTGATTCCACCTTTTCCACCATTTCCCAACAATGACCATAATAATTATTATAAATTATAATGTGAATAGAATAAATTAAAATAGCAATATTATTATTATAGTTCCAAGGCCATACCATTCCTTTTCCTCGGTTCTTCACGGACGTGGCATCTGTAACAATGGCTGTTGAGATGGTAACATTACCTTTGAACAAACCACCAATGATTCTAGCAATGACAAAGATGGTGAAGTTCCAGGAACATGCCCATACAATATAAGAAACCAGAACTCCTGACTAAACAGATGCAATGCAAATTATTAGCATATAAACATCTGTTAAAGAGGGATCTAGCAGGGACATTCTTAAAATCTCTCACAATTAATGCCAGTAAAAAAAATTAGGTAAAATGAATCAATCTGTGGGTGAAAATACTATTTCACTTTATTTAATTACTTAAAATGACCATCAAATTCCTTCATCTAATTCATAACTTAGCCATTTGGTATTTGTTGGTATATTATTATTAGTCTCGCTTGCGTAAGCAGCGAGACTCATAATCTGCAATGCGTTTTTCACCCCAAGGGGGTAGTCCCTTATATAGGCTACATAGGTATGCGCCGCGCCAAAGGGTATGTTGTTTTAGCCATTTTGGTCTGAAATAGGGTATCAATTACGATCATTTTGGTCTGAAATACGGTATGGTTTGTACACTCTAGTCTTGAATTGGGTATGTTTTTTAAGAGGAATTAGCTACTTCTTCATCATTTGGCGATAAGACCATTTCCCTTTTTTATGTTTATGTCAACTACCGTGTAGGTGCCATAACAGCTTGTCACGTGCTCCGGTCACGTGCCAGGCTCCAGGAAAAAGGGTACCAAAGTTTTAATCAGGTCTGAAGTAGCGGGTAGGGAAAATCACAGATTTTGGTCTGAGATAGGGTAAGGGTTTCAGGAAGCGTGCCGCACACCCCTCCCAATTTTTCTGGAAGTAACCACCCCGGAATTTTTAGTCGTATTTTAGGACACAAAAGGCAGGTCACTGTGCCAGGCGTTCCTTGGAGACCATGGAAACTGGGACGGAGAATCATTGCGTGATCGAAGCCGGGCATGTTTCGCGAAGAAAGCTTAGGAAAGATTAAATTTAGGGCTTTTCCGAAATGTGTCGGTCCACGAATTCTATCGCTTGAAAGCGTTGATTACTTTGGAGTAAGTGAACACTACTGAGTGGTTGAAAACAATAAGAATCTTAATTAGCAAAATTGTGATGGTCATGTCTTGTAAATTTTCACTGTATGCAAATGAGTCTTGTGATGAGCACGCGATTCATTTTCGGCAATGATTGAAATGACTTGCCATGTAAATCACTTTTTCGATATCTGGCAATGATATAATTTCTCTGAAATCATCAGGCCCTTGAATTTTTGTGTATTTATACACGCGTATAGCCTGCTACTGCAGAGGTATTTTTGGTCGTCGCTAGCACACGTACTAAATCAATTCAGAAACAAATAAGAAGTATCAACATCGATAAAGTAGGAAGTAAAAAACCTTTAGCAAGGAAATCATCATTGTTTCTTGTAGAATTAATTGCCTTCTCTTTTCTCAATCTAATCTCCAAGCAAGCGAGACGTGAATGCCGCTGTAAGCATGTTCTTCTTATTATCATTTTTGTTCTCAAGCTTTTATATTTCAACTGAGGATTGTTAATGGCAGAGGATCATAATTAACATACACACATTATTTTGTATTTCATGCAAGGACAACCCAATGTTTTGAGCATGGCCATTTGCGATCAACATACAATGTAACAGAACTGATGAACAGTACTGGTGGTCTGGGAACTAGCAGACAATGAGACTGGATGAAAAATCATCCTGGTGTTTCTCAACTCATGACTGGGGTAAACTGGAACACCCTGAGGTTTCCAATAACTTCCTCAATGTTGGGGACCTTCAAAATAAGATTTTAATATATTTAATTTCATTAAGCACTTTAATATATTGAAGGCCTTACCATGCAAAATATCATTGGTAATCTTCTTCCATATACATCAGACACAGCACCAAATAAAGGACAACACAAAAACTGGAGAAGAGAGAACAAGGACCCTAGAAACCCTGCAAAATGTCATAAAAGAAGTTGATGGACATAGTAAGAATATAATTCATCCACTGGATACTGTGGGGGGGGGAGGGTGAAATGGTTGGAAACACACAGAACTAATGGTCAATCTCTAAAAGAATATGAATATTAAGACTGATTTTGGACAACATATATTTGATATTGAAACAATAAATATAAAGCATACAACATTAAATAATTTTTAAATTTTTATATCTTGTTTAAATGTTTTAGTCTCACATACTGAAAGCATTCACTCAGGAACCAGTCCATGAATCCAGTTTGTGATCTGTTTGGTATGGCTTTTTTTGATGGCTTAGTTAACACATTCAGAACCAGGAATAATAATAAATATAATGTAGTTATAGTTTTCACAAGAATCATTGTGCAGAAAATGCCAAGATGTCTAAAGAACTCCAATACCAGGTATGGCACCAGCTATTCCAGTTGTATGGCATGTTTTCTACATACAATATTAAATTATCATAATTACCTCCAAACAGAATGGTATTGAAGCGACCATTATCAGGCATTCCCAGAAAATCCCTGAAGGTGTTCACTTGATGAATAATTGAATAGTATAGTGAATCCTGCAGAAAATAATTTTTGTAATGTTAGCTGGGTATGTTTGATGTGTAGCCTCTGAATCAGTCCAGGAACTACGTTACCATTATATTTTTCAACACTATTAATTTCTTTGTCTTTGTCTTTCAAAAAGAAAAAGACAAAGAAAACTGAGAATCAACCTAGTTAAAAACTTGTACCTTAACTTTAATTTCGACTTGTTGACATGAGAGATGTATATATCCTAAATATATTAAGTCCAAGGTTGATTTTGCTTTTATAATTAGCATACAATTATTACTGTTGCAAGTTATTGTTATTATATATTTTTAATTTGGTTAAAAAACTGCAGAAAACTAGATACAGAATAATAAAAATCATTTAAAGAGAAACACTTTCCTTGGAAGTGTAGATGGAAAAATGTAGCATATTTTTTTTAATGAGGAAAAACCTGTCATAACCTTCCATTCTTGAACACTATCAGCTTAAACTTGCTTGCATTTAATGCAATACTTTTTAAAGCTGCGGGGGCCAAACAGTGTTTATAGTTCATGGTAGTTCAGGTGATAGTTTCAACCATCATCCACTATACCATCATGGCCTGCGGCCAAACGGTCATGATAGCACCTGATAGTTCATGGTAGTTGGAACCAGAAATTGTGTGTTTGCCTCTACAAGCCCTACTTTCCAATCTCTGGGCATATGAAAGTGTAAAAAAAATTTGTCAGTAATATTTTAGGGTCACTTCAGTAGTGTGTGGTGTAAACCCTGAGCATTCCTCTTTATTTAAGAGCCATAATTTGTTTAAAGTATAAGGTTAATGTGATAGAAGAAGATAATGGGACCCTGGTCTTTTTAAATAATTTGAGACGTCTCATTATACTTGACAATGCTGCTCAATGTCTGTCTGAGCCCATCAAGTCAGTCAAGAAACAGCTGACAGAAAAACTATCATCAACTACATTTCAGGGGTACCAAATGGGAAAAACTATCATTGACTATCATAAAAAATTTGAACATGTTCAAAGTATGTGACTGTTGATTAATGATGACAGTCAGTGATAGTTGATCATATCTAATAGTGTCAGTGGATCATTATAGCTACAAAGTAACATCAACAATCGGTCATCAACTATCATGGCGGTTTGGTGCGGGCTTTAAGTGCCTTTCAAATGCACCAGTACATGTTATACATGTTGATAATTCACTGCCTACAGAATGATTGAAAATTTAAGCGATGGGCATGACATTTCAGCTTCAAACTTGATATTGACTAACGAGCTGTTGCAGCTTACCTCCGTGCTGGCGTAAAACTCCAGTAATGAAGGAAACAGTGGCAAAATTACAGTAAAAGCAAGCAAGTCAACAAGCAATGAAAAGAAAACTATCCACACAGTCCGATCAGATGGGAAGCCTCTGGAATTCAATGTATCCTTAGAAGGTTCATCTTCTTTCGCATGGGCTTGAAAGTCTTTATTAGTTGTCTTTGAACCTCTTTTGGTGACCTCCAAGTCAGCCATAGTGTAGTGTTCGTGTCCAGCAAGCTCCTTGACTTGCTGTTCTATAAGCCGCGAGTTAGCATTACAAAGCACTTGGTTGTCTGCCTCCAGCAAACTAATTTATGATATTGTCCTTCAAGCATAAAATTCTATTTAGAGAAGTACGTGAGTTTGACGTCAAGAATAATAAACTTACAATATCAGCTGCTTTTGGTTAGTCGATAAAAATATGATGAATTCGCCAATATTGTATCTTTTACAGCTTGTTGGGGAACGACGTGGCAAAATGTAAACTCATCCTTCAAGCTTTAATTTCCTGCATTTTAAAAGTCCAAAATCCGTCAGGCGTTCCTCCAATCCATGTAAATTTCCGAAATATTCCGATCAGATTCCGAAATAAATCCACCGCGCAGTGAAAAAACAACTTCCTGCTCTCTTTGCCCCTTCCATCTATCGTATACACAACCACTGATAATTTCTACCCCAAAACAAATACTTGGACGCAGAAAGGATAATTTTAATTCGTGTTTTGTGAGATAAGTTTCTCTACTGTGGTCGGAAAACCTTCGGAAACACGCTGAACACGGTCGTACCGGCAAGTAAAAGTATCCCAGAAGCCCTAACTGGCGCGAAAAGGAAACGGAAAGGCGCTAAGTAAAGACTTATTGCGAAACGACGGAGCGTAAATATGCGGAGGATTGCTGAATTCGCCTCAATGGACAGGTGAAAATGGGAGAGCACTTAGTTCCAGTGCTACTAATAACAGCGAACGTCGGTTCAGTTTTTGAAAATGTGAGTAACCTAAAAAACTCTAATGTTTTTTTCTCCAAAGTTACGCAAAATACGACACCGTGATGTTGTTACGGGGATTGAATACGTACGTATCTTGTTGAAAATTTTACCGGTTTCAAGCAAGTGTAATCTATCGTTAATAGATCACATTGCAAAAGTTGATATGTTGTCATTTTCCTTCAATCAAATTGTTTTATAGTAATAATATATAAACATTTAAGCTAAAGGCTCAACTCTACGAAAGTCAAAAACGAGCGACGTGAGCTCGATTGTTTTGCTTTTGCGTGTTGTTTACAAAAGGAGGCTACTTTTATTTATTCCCATGTCGGCAATTATACTTTTTTATACCTTGTAATTTTCCATTTTGTTACAGCGTGGTGGTTTGGAGGAGCGCTGGATTCGCGAAACCTTGTCGGTAAGTTACGTTTTGTTCTGTGAGGTTACACGGCGCTGGCTTTTGAGTTATCTTTAGCAAATTTTAAACTTTCTTTATTGTTAATGGATGTGGGGTTTTGGTTATCAGACAATAACAAGATTGAAGCCTAAGTTCGTGGCTTTGCACTTTCAAGAAAGTGGAGGTAAAGAATCTGGCGAAGAATCATTGCAAAACGTGAAGGAGTTCGTGAGGTACAAGTCAATTTTTTAAGCTTATATTTTTCGATTAATTTAAGTCATTATTGAACTCAAATTTTCCAGGTCTGCTGTTAGAAAATTTTAATGTCTTTGGTTAGAATTCCTTCGATCGAACTCTGAATCCAAATGTTTTGCCTCATTTTAAGAATCTTCCTTGGTCAGTCTCAAGTGAAGGAAAAATTTGACAGAGCTCGTGCGTGGTTTGATCAAGATTATCACGTACAAGAACGTTACACGGTGTGTAGGTTATATTTAATTAAAAGTCAAATTGCTTTCCTTTGTTTCTCCTGCTCCCTGCATAGTTTAATCCCTTATTATTGTTAAATATCCATTATGGAAACTTTCTTAACATATTAAAGTTTGTATCTCCTTCAAAGAAAATGGAAATGCTACCGCTGTCAGTGGATTGAAAATATTGTGGCGAATTTAAGCTTATACATGTATATTTATTACAAAGTTGTATTTTTGGGCTACATTCTTAGCAATAAGTTTTATTATTATTATTATTCATGATTATTTAGCGTTATAAATGTTGTTTAGTTGTTAAAAATACTTTAAAAGGACCAGTATGCTGGTTTGTAAATAGTCAAATAGATTATTTCTTTAAGTTATTCAAGAGTTTTATGATGTAAACGTATTTACATTGTCTGAATTTATTTTAACAACAAATTAGTTCCTGTGTAAAAAGAAACCCTTAATCCATAGCAACCACTGTTCTGCACGTTATTTTCAACAGTCCCACAAAATGTAACTTGCTCAAAATATTTATCCTTAATGCTTCATGCTTTTATTACTGTTCACACATTGTTGTAATTTTTAGTCTGGATGCATTTTTCTTAAAAAAGCCTTTAAGTCCTATATTTTTAAGAAAGAGTCGGTCACACAGGAATTCATGATAGCGCAAAATTTTTCTCGGCGATGTGGGCGAAAGGGATTTAGTCTTTTACTATTGATCTGTGCAACTGTTGATTCTAAAACTGAGATTCCTGACCAGTGACTGCTTTATACAGTATGCCTTCTTTTAGAGAAGTCAGAGATATGTTGCTTTTTGCTCACAGTGAAAATTTGATCAATGATGAAGAATGTTTGCTGTTGTATTATTTGAACAAGTCAAGCAACCTTGACCTTCTCTATATGGCACTGTGATCAATTTGATCTTGATCTTTTAACTGACGATGAATGCAAGTCAGAGTTTAGATTCTACAAGAAAGATGTTTACCTTTTTGCTGAAGTGTTGCAGGTGCCGGATCAAATTAGATGCTATAACTGTGTTGTAGTTGATGGAATTGAAGCTCTGTGCATTTTTCTTAAGGGATTTACATATCCTTGTTGATATCTCGATATGCTGTCTAGATTTGCAAGACCAGTTCTGCAACTTTGTATGAAATCTTACCAAGTGATGTATTTTATTTATCAAACTCACCACCACCGTTTAAAGAATTTTAACCAACCATGTCTCTCTCAAGCCAGCCTTCAGAACTATGCAGAAGTAATTCATGTGACGGGAGCTCCACTTCAAATCTGCAGAGGATTTATTGATTGTACAGTTAAGCCAGTTTCAGTTGGCAACATCATCATTATCAACTGATTTTTTCATTACTGCTGTTGTTGCTGCAGCTCACCTTGCTGTTGAAGCTGTCTCTGAATGGATTGCTGCATAGTGCTGACAGCCTCAATCATGTGGGCCTGTTGTTGTCTCATACTTCTCTGTTCCATTAGTTGGTCCTCTTGCAATTTCCTCTTCATCTGTAACCCCTCTTTCTTCACCTCCATCTCTTTTTCTGATTTGTCTTCAAGATACATAAGCGTACCTGTACCGAATCACCAGTTGTTTCTACCCTTGGGTGTGTCAGTGTCTTCTTTGCCATTCAAAAGCTTTCTTTTCGTGTGGGCAAAAGTTTTGAGGGATTCCTGATGCATCTCTTTGCCTGTTTTCTGGTTTTTCTCAGTCTTTCCTTTTTTGTTTGAGTCTTCACTGCCGTACTGCTTCTCAAACTCTTTTTCTTTCTTGATGATTTACTCCAAAGTTGCTTCAACTGGGGTCAATTCGGGAGGTGCTATACCAGAACCCTGTTCCTGCTCTTGTATCTATTACAGGACGTGGGACTTAATGTAGGAACATCTGTATCTTGTATCAATCTCGGACAGCTCTTTGGTCAACATTCATGTTAAGTGGCTTAATCTGCTTTAAATTCTCAGTAATTAACCTGCGACCATGCTTTTCCACTCTCTTTTGTCCTTGGTTGAAATCTAAATGGCCCCATTGGTAGAATTTGCTTACAAAGGGCTTTGTCTTTTTCACACGTCCAAGTCACAGCAGATACCCTAAATAAAAAAAATGAAGAACAGTGAATTGGAAGTAGTTTTATGGTGAGATGTTTGACAGGGCCTTTAAATTAATGTTTTCCCCTTCCACAATTGTTACTACAACAAAGTGGCTGCGACTTACTGTACCGCTCAAAAGTAAGTTACCACCCTCTTCACACGATTCCTGTAGCACAGGACATGATTCTCGTAACATGCGATGGCCTAAAAATTGTAAGTACATTAATTGTGTCATGGCCAAAATTCTTGAAACGTCATGATCAGGTGCACTATCATTACACTGCCGAAAATGATGGCAAGCTAAAAGAAAGCTTCTTGAAAGAAACTTTAATAACACCAAATCTAATGCCCGTTTTCCTCAGTCTTTGGGGTAATGCTAAGCAAAATTTCTAGTTGGTTTCTCACTGGAGGTGTCATCAGTTTATGCCAAAAATTGCTGCTTCAATGATTCCCACGTTACTCAATTCTAATAGCACGCAACGCAATTCCCATTGCGCTCACTCTTGAAATAGTTTTTCAAAAGTCGAAGAGAAGTTTCGTATCTCCACATGGCCATGCAAGACAGAAAAGTGAAGTCGTGAACAAAATACACATGCGAATTACTGATAAATATTTCAGAAGTATATGTTTATATAATCAGGGATCCACATTCCCAGTACATTTTCCCTGTGTTCTGATTACTTCTCATCATCTTAAAACTTTTAGAATAATGGAGAATAACAAGCAGCTTTCGTCTGCTATGAAATCGTAAGTTTGGGCGTCATCTTTCATGGCGCAGTATTTTCTACGAAACGATGACAGGCTCAGTTTTTTTGTGAATTACTGCATTCAGGGGCCATTCGTCAAAAACAAGACAGCATTTATTAAGATGCAGCATTTTTTAAAAAGGCGTTTTGTTGCCTTTGGCAAAAATAAAGGTGAAGTAGAAGCCGGTGCCTGATACACATTAAGATGTGGCATTTTTATGAGACGTTTCACTGCCTTCAACGGAAAAAAGGTGATGCAGGAGCCGCTGCCTTTTATGCTGTAAAACATAAGTGCACCATCTTGACTTCATGTTCATGGCAGACGGACTGACCGTGGCAACCCTTAAAACGTAAATAAACTGTGTTTAGCCTGTTGTACATAAGAGTATAGTTAAAACCCTTTCTTAGTTATTATAACGGAAATAACATGCTTATCAGAACTGTTCAAGTTGCACACAATTTCTTTAATTTTTTCACAATTCTGCACTTTTGTCCGGGCAACTCAAATTGTAATCGGGCAAGTATGCCATCAGGCTTACTTGCCCCGCTGACGACTGTGAGAAAAAATGAAATCCCTGTATACTGAAATAAGTTTGCTCGGTTGTAAAATAGAATATTTAGTTACATTTACTGTGAAATTATGAGCTTTTACAGATGCACTAGTTATGACGAGATGTAATGACATTTAGGTTCACCTTATTTTTGTGTTGGCCCTTGTTCTGCTGTAACTTTTGCTGCTCCTGCACCATTCATCTATGGATTTATTTCATACACACATTATTATAAGATGTACAAAATTGATAAGGTTTATTTTCAATAAAATGTATAGCTTATGATCTTTGAACAGCCAGAATTCATGTCCGTGTAGCCTCATATTAAAGAACCACCTGCTGACAGCTCACAGATATTTAACTCTTTCAAAAGTTTCATTCTTAAATCAGTGGAAACAAAACCACGTCTGTTTTCTGGGTGTAAAATAAATTAACTTACATTGATCACCTTGTGTTCATTTCAAGATGCGCATTTCAATTAGTCAAGCAAAAATCGGTCAACTTGAAGTTGAAAGTCCGCGTTAAACACATCAGGTTGGAAACTATGATGAACAACCTGAATTTAGTGTCCATGGAGCAGTAAATGAAGCTTCCCTTCATCACTGCTAAAGTCCCTATTGTTTCTCCAGCCAGGTTCAGGTTACTGTTGAGACTTTGTTTTGTTCTCGCAGTTGTGCCTATTCAGCATCTTTAGATTATTCATGGCCTCCAAATATTTTAAAACACACATTTTCTTGACTTTTTATCAGCCATAAAATACATCTGTTAGCCCTTTTTCTCCTTTTTACAGACCAAATGACAGATTTCCCTGTACTACCATCTCTTATACTTCAGCTGGTGAACTCCCTACCCTTTCATATACCTGAAGCCTGAAAACTTACCCCTTTTGGGCGGTGACTCTATGTATAGGCCATTGTAGGGAGGTTGCCAGGGGCTCACCCACTCATTAATGCAAGTGTGAAAACCTGTTGGGTGAGTGGAATATTTAGATTATTTGCCCAGTTTGGCTTGGGAAATTTTCAGCTTAAGGAAAATATAACTGTCTGTAAACAACCCTATCAAGTACATGCAAATTTCCCACTTTCATAAATACAGAACTGATTAAGTGACAACTTCATAAAGTACCTTCTTATAGTCAAGATACTGCTGGTAAAAAAAAACAAGCAGTGCTAATGATCTTTCTTTCCTTGCATGGTTTCTATTTGAAGAACTGTTGATACAGTGTATTTTATATTTACCTGGAGTATCTAAAACTCCCAACAAACGAATTTGAAAGAAACCCCTTAAAAAGCAGATGCTAGACTGCATTAAAGATGGTTAAAGATAGTCTGTCAAAACAATACTTCCAGCAACACCACATAAAAATAACAGCAATGGAACAGTTGTTTCCTTTACTCTGCTTGATTTGATTTAACTTGGTTTGGGAGGGGGGAAGTGTATTTGGCAAGTGAACATGCATCTGTGTGAGTACAATGTACATCTGTTTGGAAATGAGATTGGGATGCTACAGTATATTGCGGCAGTATACCATTGTATTGATGGAATATGAGTACATGTACATCCTCAAATCTTTCAAATTTTGTCAGCACCAGCTAGTTATGAAGAATGAGTCAGGGGATTATAAAGCCAATCAAAAATGACAATAAGCTTGTGATGGGTACTTATCAGATTTGTTTGATTGTACTTATATTTCTTTATAAACAGGCACTTGGTTGTATTTATCTGATCAGCAAGTCTTTAGATGATGTTTCACTTTGGGATTTTGAAGGTACTGCTTGGTTACTGATGGCACCTTTTTTCATTCAAACTGAGTTGTTACTAGTGCATGACTACGAAGTATCTCTGTCTGTTTTTCAGCTTGTCAGTGAGTTTTTAAGTACAACGTAGACACAGTTTCCTTTATGTTGCAGCTTAATTAGTGTTTGTGTCAGTAAAGTACTCACGAAAATCACTTTTTTATTTCTGTTTTTTTTTTTAACAATGCATACAAGATTGTACATTCAAGAGGATCATTGCTGAAGAAGTAAGTACAGAATCAGCCAGCTGGGTTTTTTATTGTGTAAAATGTGCTGTAGGACAGCACAAAACGTAGCCCCGCAGTTTTTCTTTTTTCTCTTTCTTAAGCCAAAGACTGAAAAAAATCGCTTTTTTCCTGTGATAATTTGGTTGTTACCATTGATTGAGGTTGATATCCCTGTAGTGTATATGTACAGTGTATGCATAAATAATGTTGTTGGTGGTTGGGTATTCAGGCTCTGTGTGCTGAGCTACAGAGACAGGCATGTGAGTGTTAATGAAGAAAGATATAAATAGTAAATTGTACATATCTCATTATCCACTCCCCTCAGGGCTTTTCAGGGATCATTTACAACACTGGTTGGGGGACTTTGCCAGACTGCTCAAGGTGCAGCTTACAAGTAATGAAGGAATGAGTAATGATGCCCCCATACATGAGTGTGAAAGTGAGATAGACCACTACAGTACACCGGGCACTACGTGCCCTACTCTTTATGAAGAGTGAGTGGGTTCTTTAACGTCCCGCAGATTTATTACATGTGTAAGGGTTTGTGAGACGGGGCCTACGGTTTATCGTCCTTATCCAAGAAGACTAGAAATTCTAACCGTTTGCAGATGTTATTACAAAGGCAACACTTTCTCCTCAGTTATTTAAAGACCTTGAGTGTTGGTCCAGCTGGGGCTTGAACCTACGGCCTCCCGCTTAAGTAGCAGACCTAGGCTTATCCCATTGAGCTAACCCGGTGAGAGAGATGTATAATTGGGGGAACAACCAGTAACTGAGAAATAACAAGCTTGATTTCTGTTTTTGGATTTTTTCCTTGTCTAATACCTGTGTAAGGAACATTTTAATAAACTTTATATGTACTTTACAGATTAGCATAGGAAGTCTAACAGATGTCCCCTTTTTAGAAAAGGAAAAATTTCCTCTGGACTTTTTTCCAAAGGTATGTATGTGGTTTGAGCCCAGTCGATATTAGCTGGCAGCCAGCAATTTTTACATGTCAGGGCTGTGCTGTTGCAGTACCCACTGGCCCCTGGGGCCTTTCTTTTGCCCCTGGGTGATAGAAATCCTACATGCTGGGCATCCAGAATTTCACTGTATCGGACCACTGGACTCCCTTCAATTGTTTATGAACTACAGCCTTGAGTAGTATTAATGAAAAACCACACAAATTTAGGCAGGTTCTTCCACCTGCTTATTATCCAGTTATCCCTTTTACCATTGTTAAACTTTTTGATTGGGCGATTCCAGAAAATATCCATACCATACCACGGACGGCTTTTAGGATTTCCGAAGGGGAGGGGGGGTTCACGATTATGGAATTCTGAGGGCATGGGGGGTATTTACAATTGGAAATCCGAAGGCATGGGGGAATTCCACGGGTGGCATTTCTGGAGTAGAAAGTGTAGAATGAGTTCCTTGAAAACGCTATTGTTGTGGACTTTTGTAGTTCGTAAATAAACCACGAACGTTTGACCGCGGAAGTAGAAGACAAGCACCGATAGATCAGACACGTGTTTACGCTCTTAACTTATAGAAGTGAACAGTAGAATGTGGGTTTCACATTAACCTTGATGAATTTCTTGTCACATGAAAAAAAACTGAATATGTATCTTACTGCTTGCAAGTTTCTTGTTGCTCCCGTCAGATGAACAGTAAAAAAACTCGCACCAGTCCCTGGCTTACAAGGAACGCCTGTCAGATTTGAACACTTTTCGTGCACACTACATGACGTATAAAAGGACGCAACACGACTCGACGGTATATTTGACCGCCGAAAGATTTTAACAGTCTGAATTTGAGCTATTTTGCTTTGTAAACGTCAAAACAGCACAAGAAAACAAAGAGGAGTAAAATTACCGTTAGTGTTGTTTATTTTTATAGCCAAATTCGGACCTAAAAAGAAGTTTGCCCAGCCTGGCTACTAGCGGTAGGTTTTTCTTGTCGCTGAAGAGTAAAGCTTGTCGCCTGACGCCGCTAGATCACAGCCTTGAGGAGGCATAAATTCATGTTCGTTTGTCCATATAGGCATTGCCAAGTCGAAAATGTAGTTCCAAAAAAACGGAAATTCTGAAGGGTAGGGGGGGGTTCACGATTATGGAATTCTGAGGGCATGGGGGGGTAACACATTTTGGAATTTCCGAAGGCAACGGGGGGTTGAAACATGGAAGCCGTCCGTGGTTGGGTATGGATATTTTCTGGAATTGCCCATTGGGCTGTGGTTTATAATCTATACAACAGTGGCAATTATTTGTTATGTACCTTGTATTGAGCTTGTATTAACTTTTGTAAGCTACTATTAAAGCATTAGTTCATTACACTGTTGTCATGAGTTTTTTCGCAAAGAGTAAATTCACATGCTGATGAACAGCTCCAGATTCTCCCTTTGCATGTACACTGTTGACTAGAGATTGTACTGGTTGGGAGGCAAGTCCCCTTGTCTTTTTATCTTTGAGCTTTATTGTTTAGTAATATTTTTTGTGTCTCCTTTTTAGTTTAAATGGTCACGCAAAGGCTTTATGAGAACCAGGTGGAAAATAAACAAGTGGTAAATGACACTATTGTCAGTACATTTGTAACATTTTATTATTAAGAAATACACTAACTTTTTATATTCTCGCAAGCATGTGTTTTCACTGGTGTGATAATTTGTATCATAAACACAAAGTATTATAATTCATGTCTATTACATGAAGTGGGCCCGGGCCCTGAGTTTTAAATATGCACACATTTTGAATAAATAACACTTTTCTTGCTGGTTCATATAATGTGACAAGAGTCTTTACAGCATGCAAATTATTTTATCATTTTCCATTGTCCAAATCGGTTACAATGTACATCTAGTGCTGACAAATTGCTAGAGGCAGGTGAAATGACCTGACCACAGGCTGGCCATGTCATCATAATTGGCCTTTAAAAAAGGGTTGTCGTCTTTACACGAAAGGCTTTAAAGGTTGTACTTGGTGTACATTTTGGGTAAAAGGGCATAAAGTTCGAAATCTCTAGAAGTGGGAGTAAGTAAAACCTGGGAGTAAAGTAATGTGATCCATGTCTGTTTGGATATAGTGACATTGTGACAATAGCATTTAGGCTGAAGTTTTGATTTTTATCACTATAATGGTAAAAAGCCCATAAATTTCCATCTGTTTTGTTACTTGAGTTCAGTGAGTGTTAATGTTTACATTGCAGTGTGTTTGATTTACTGAATATTCACCTTTTTCATGATGCTTCAAATTTGGTGTCCGTAGAGATGGTAGGAACAATTTTTTGCTTTTGTAATATGTCAGTTCTCATCAAATGATATCATTTATTTAAACGTGGCACTTTCTTTGTCTTTTGTTTAAATTACAACATCTAACTTGATAATAAATTAAATATATTAACCACAGCATTTATGAATATGAGTTTTAATATCAGTTTCGTGTTTTGACTTTCTTGCTTCAATGCCTTTCAGACTCCTTCTGAGTACACTAAAAATCGTAAGAGAGCTCTGGATCATGTGCTTGATAGGTTAGTTGACACATCTACCATCAAATAAAAATTATTACATCTAACAAATGAAACCTTGTATTCTGGTACTCGTAAGAGGAGTCATTTGCTCCCAAGTCAGACCTAAAATAATTATCTTGGCCTGTGGAATGAAAAGAATTTTATAGTGTGACATTAGGGCCCTCAGAAATGGCAAGGTACAGTTATGGTGCCCTCATTTTTATGCATATATCAATCTTTTTTTGTCAGATTACACCATAGCTGCCTTCCTATGGCTCCTCATGTGTTATTTGGTGACTTCAACTTCAGACTTGATAACAAAAGGGTGGTCGAGGTATGGTACCACCTGTACATTGTTTATATTGCAGCTGTACGGTACAATATAAAATGTTCTATGTTTTAAACACAAGGCCCAGAGAGAGATTTTCTGAGAAATAGAGGAAAACCAATCGAAGGGTGCCTATGGCTACTCGAGGATTAATTACTGTAGAAATGAAAGCTGATAATGAACTTGCGATTAGTCTATACCAGTATATTTCACGTCTGTCAAAAAATGAAAATATGTTGTAAGATAAAAACAAAACAAGACGAATAAAAAAAATGTAAAAAAAAGTTTGCTATGGTGGAAGTCGAACTCCATGCCTTCAATGTGTTTGGTCAACGCATAATCTATTGCGCCAGGACAACTAATGTTAAACAGAATTGTTGATTTCATTATCTTTATCACTTTTGCCCATGAAATTCTGCTGTATGACAGTGGTTAAAGCTGGTTGAGCCTTATTTATGAAGGACTGAAAGATATTTTGGAGGAAAACAAGCATGGTTTTGACGGTTAAAGCCGTACTTAAACTCATTTCGTTGCATTTGAAGAACATATGTCCAACAAAGCAATATTAAGTGTCTTGCTAAACTGTCGCAAAGTCTCTTGCTGACGGAGTTGTACAGCTTGCAATTCTCTGCATTAACCCGAGGAGATTCAATTACGATTCAGCAGCAGTAAACATTTCCTTTCTTATTCAGCCATAGAAACATTTTATTTCAGAATGTTATTTCCCTAAAAATCATGAGATTGGGGGTCAAGTTTAGAGAAAAGTTAAGCAAGCCATGCGTGTCACAGCTTTCTAAGTGGAAGCTGTGTTATGATTGCTTGAAATACTATCCATCCTAATTGGCTAATTACATGGAACTTCCGGTTTCGAGTGAGTGACAAATTTACATACAGATTCCCCACAATATTCGTGGATAATCCCTGAGTAAAAAGGGGATTCTCTGATGAGAAGAGAATCCTCTAATTATCACCCTTACATTTGCAGAATGAACATCAAGAAGTTTACTATCTCTGTATATTAATTCTCTTTGAATTTTTTGTGTGTTGTTTTAATTGGACTCTGTTTAAATTAGCCATGCCATAACAGATGTTCCTGTATAAATTAATAAATACATGTAAATAAATAAATAAACATTCATAATAATTTAACAAGTCATTTTGCACTGTCTCTACAGTGAAGATATTCAATTCTTAAATAATTTTGCTTGTTTAAACTGTAAGGAGTTCTTTATTTTTTACCATGTTTGCAGTAGAGCTGGTTGAAGTGTTTTAATGTTTTTCCTGTGCTTTTTTATTTTGTAGTCTCTCTGTGCTGGGCTACCACAACAGCACATCAGAAAAGATGGTGAGAGTAGTACATCAAAGATAATATTTAGAGACAGAAAAAAGGCTGACAAGGTATATACTGCAGTTTATGCTACTTGTTCCACAATAATTATGGAACCAGGATAATTACAGTGTATATGGCTCTAAATAAAACAACAACGGAGAAACTTTTTACCCTTTTCCATCCTACGTATTTACATGTAGAGCTTAAGATTGATATGTTTATTAATGACATCTTAAAGGTGAACTGCATGTGTTCTTAATTTTTCAGGTTTTTCTTACACTAGAACCTAGAATTTTCAAGTTTCACGATGAGAGTATCTTTCGATATCATAATGGAAAGAAGTTTTCAAAATACAACAGAGAGTTTGATGCCTTCCAGGACAGATTGTTTGAATATAACATTTCATTTATTCCCAGGTACAAATTGTGTTGTTTGGTAAAGACTGCAGTGTTTCTCTGCATGTGTATTTCAGCAATTTTAAATGAATCAGTCAGATAACTGTAGGCCCTTATAATCAACGTATTTTATTTTCAAACTTACAGTTTATATTCTTAATAATTTACTGTCCATCAATCTTAGTCAGCTTTCCAACCACATTAAATGTCAAATTTCTCATCATTGAGAAACAGCCTTTGCCTACATGTGCATCAAGGAAAGAGGAAATTTATGTTATTATTAAAAAAATGGTTACAGTCAACTAAATGATGTGATATTTATAGCTGTATTTTTTTTCAGTTATCCTTTCAGTGAAAATGTTAAAGAAACAACTGTTTATGGGGATTCAAGGTACCAAAAAATGCAGTTTACTCATTCGTTGTTTGTTTTCCTTCTTTTCCGTTTTTTAACCTAGCATTTTACATAACATTTTTATTGTATAACCAGTGGTTTTACCAATGACACTATTGTTCTACTTCCTATGGCGTTTCCCTAAATAGTCACTCAGTGGGATGCCGAGTTGAGCCTTACGGTACCCTGCGGCAAAATACAACTGACTTCCCAGAGTCGGCTGCACTGTATTATGTTCATTTGGTATTCATGCATTATTATGAGCATAGTACTAATTCCAGACATTCTTTTTCAACAATAATTTAGATGTCCATCATGGTGTGACAGAATCTTCTTGAGTCATTGTTGGAAAGCACTGATAGTGGAGGTTGGTCTCTGTGCACAGTTGTAACTATTGTCACATTAAACCAATTGTCATACGAGAGGTGCGCATGTTCTTGACTGACGGTAAGGTGGGGCAAGGTTTGATGGCCGAAGACTGGCTTTGGTGCAACGTAACACAGTTTAGTTCCACTGGTGCACAACATTTTGTTTCACTGCTGATGTTCCTGTTATCAATGACTTTACTGCAGTTTTGCCCCAACTTATCAACCTAGCCTGGGGCAAGCAGTATTATTATAATACGTAAAATTACTTCAGAATGTGTAACCTGCGTAGATTCAGAATGTTTGTTTTGTCAGTCACATACACACGTTGTTGCCAGATTATTTTGATGTACGATAACGAGTCTTGCATTGGCATCATACAGCATTATTTGTGTTTATCTTAAACTGTAGAGGAAAAGCTTTCCAGTGGTGTATGACATGATAGGAAAACAAACCTGCATGGGTGACCACAAGGTAAATAAGATTTAGAATAAGGGTCAAGCTGACCAAACAGAAAAAATCCCAATGCAGTGCACATCAGGTTGCATCTTGAAAGTCTCTTTATAGAATCGCAACAATTGCATTTACTTTTAAGAAACTAGTAGTTTCCAGTGGAAAGTGAAGTGCTGCGAGTAAAGCATGACATTTCAAATAATCTGAATCAGTTGCAGCTAAACCACCACGCACACGTTTTGGGATCTGACAGTCTTTATCACAGCGAGAACACTTAAACGCAAGTAAATACACCCGAGATAACTGATTAACACAAATACTTAAAACTACAGTCAAATCATATAACAGAATACAAACAACAGAAAGGCCAGAAGACTGTCCGTCGGAGTGGCGTGATGGGAAATCTGCACTATGCTTACAATCTCGCTTCTGAACTCTGCTTGCTTATGCTATAAACTGCGTGCATACCCGAGGAGTTATGCTATTAGAACTAAATTTATAAAACCTATCGCTATCTGGTGACTATCAGCTATATTTGAGTAATTTTACATCCTTAGTGTATTTTGCCGATGGCTTGTTAAAGCCCGTCAGAAGACATGTACGCTACCAAAAGTCTGATTTTGTTTACATTACTTGAATTGAGCGGTAACACAACCTCGTTCCCAGGTTCTCTGTCGCACCCTCATTAAAGTTCTGTTTGATAGATTAGTTACTTCAAGTGACAAGACAAGGGCAATGTGAGGTAAAGAGGAGTAATTAAACAACGCAAATGGTACGCATTTTGGTGGGCACCAGAGTCTGTGTCTGTTAAACTCTTTTAAGGTCCAAAAATACCGTAAAACATGGAAAGTTTTTAAAATTTTTGAAAGTGACAGCTTAGCCTAAGGTCTCTGAAAACTTTAAAAGGGTCATGGAAGAGCTCAAAAGAGTACGAACCAGGCTGGGTAATTATTAATAAATTTAACTGACACAGTTTGTTTCCACATCTTTTCTTTTTTTTTTTACTTCTCAGCCTATATTCTTATTTTTCAAGATGAATTCTTCTGGAGATACCGTAAATCAAGGTTTGTAATTGTTTTATTTGATGAGAAGTATGGCCAACCTTTAATGATATTGGTCTGCCGCGACCTAACCTTCTCACTCACTTAACTAAGAGCATTATTTACATCATAGACTGCGTCAATAACTATCTGTTTACCCTGCTATTGCTCTGTCTCAAATACGCTTTCTTATCCATTATGTCTAACAAGAGTATTGCACATAATAATTAATTTCTGGTTGCTTTTTGTAATTCCTAGGGTTTGAGCCTTACATGTAACATACCTTTAAAAATTATAATAATTGTCGCTTTTAATATAAATTTTAAATGAAATTAATTTTTTCTAGTCTCAGTGCAGTGATTGTCTAGTTGGTTTGTACTTTGTATTGTATATGCTAGTGCTTCTCGATTTTTTTTTTATAATCCTGAGCCTGCGGGCACTTGCCATAGCTTTTAAGGTTGTTTTTGTTTCTACCGCATAACATAACATAAAACCACTGCAACTTACCTGTAATTTAACATCGTACGTGCTAACTTGTTTGATGTCCTAGGTGCATGTTACTCTGAAGGCTGAAAGAAATCTGGGTGTTAGGTTAGTTTGGGCTTTTGTTGCAAAACAGTTCTGGCGAGTTAGTCCTTGTAATGTGCATTACTGAACGTTTCAACGTACTAGGAACAGTCCTTTGTATTGTGTTAATGAATAATTATTGTCAACTGATTCTGGATTAAAATTTGCATGGTAAAATCTGGGGGAAAATGTAACATGAGTGGATCGGGAGAGGCAGTGAAGAAAGGAGTTGGGACCTCCAACAAATTCCATTGACACCGTGGTTGATAGAAAGAATAGATTCCCTTGCCAGAAATTATTTTAAGCTGATGTAAAGTGTTTTATTAGCAGTGAATGTTCCAGTTCTGGACATATTTTCATCTTTCACGTCGAAAACCTACACTTACGAAATTTTATTGAAGCAGTAGTTTTAACTCTCTTTAACACCCCTGTAAGGAGTAAGGTCTTAACCTGTACCTGGCAGTTTGTATTCAGGATTATCCACTACACAAACCACCTTAGTGTAAAACTAAAGATGATGCTTTCTTGAATATTTATGGTGATATTCCTTTTTTCTCACAGCTGGTCTTGTACAGAATGGTGGACCCCTTGAAATTGTCGAGTATCTTACAAGCGTTTAAGAAGTACAGAAGTCGGTTGCTCTGCGCGAGCCCTTGAAGACCTTGATCATCATATCATCATGTCATCAATCTCTACCTCGTCTGATCTTAATGCATCAGCTATTTAACAGTTATTGAATGAGTATGATGAGAAATCGAGGAAAATAGCCTTCAAGATCTGCATAATTCTTCGCATAATACGAAACCCGAATTCATTATTTCTTTTACTATTCACTCGAAATATTAACAAGCTTATCTCCTTGTAGACTTTCTTCAAAACTCTGGCCTATTTCTCGGAACGGTTTCTGAATATTATACAACTGTCTCCCGAAGGAGAGCGGAATAGTAGTATTATATACGAAGACGCGAAGCGTCGAGGTGTTTATCTAGCGCCGTTCACCGACCCTTAAGGGGATAGTTGTTTTAGTATGTACTAAATCAATTGGAGAAAAATGAAGAAAATAACTTTTTGTAAATTACTTAGTAGGAACTTTGTTTACAATTTACAAACATTTCGGGGATTTTGTCAAGTGATTTTTACGACTTTTGTTGCAAATTCAGCATGAAAATTATTTTCTACCTACCATTAAGCATCGACAAGCAAAAGTTCGTCGCTTTTCTGGCATTTCTTTGTACGACTGCTTCATTTATCGCTCAAATTCCATCTTCCGAAAATGTCTCGAAACAAGACGCCATCTTGGCTCCGATCGCAAAACAGTGAATAGCCAATCAAAACGCGCGAAAATTGATATTCACTGATTTGGTAAATACTAAAAAAAGATTTTTTTCTTGTAGATACTCTTCAAAAAGTAGGTAACATTCATCGAGCAACACTTTTTGTTATTCTTGAATTTCTTCCGTTCAGTTTTAGTCCGATATTCCGCTGTTTCGTCTTAGGATAACCGTGAAAACGCCGTCTTTTAGCTCATTCAGGAATAAAAAGCAAGGCTGCCGCGCCTGGGAACGATGCTTCGTGGGCAAAATACCATCGAATCGATGGTATTTTGCTGGCATCCTCCAAATTGGGTCAAGGCCAGCTACCTATGAATTAGGTGGGGCATTTGAGCCAATCAGAAAAGGCGAAATATTTTGAATGTATAATAAAGAGATATAGATTACAGGGAGAACCGTGCAGTCTACAAAGTAGTAGTATCCTCGGCCGGCCATGGACCAGTAACACTGCTACAATAGGTGCTTTAACCTGGTTCAACTTGGGGAGAGCAAGGGACTGCTTTCGTAATGATAGTACTCAGATCCTCTTAGTAATAACAATGATATTCATATGGTGATAAGATTTTGGTGTTGTACTGTCAGGGCGAAGGGGTTCGTCCTTAAAAATTATGGAGGCAGTTTGTCAAGATTCAAAACATTGTGATTTGTGTTTATATTAGATACAAGAGATGTTAATTAATTTTTAAAAATATATATTTTTTGTATATAGAGAACAGACCTTATCATTGTAGGTAAGCGGAACGAATGGGTTGATGGAAAACGTAAATTCGTCTTGTGACAAGCGTTTAAAGCGTAGCTTACTTTGGGTGCGTTCAATTGGCAGTATTCTGGAATAGGAATGCATTCTGGATTAGTCTGGATTAGTCTCTACCCCCAAAATACACCTTTTTTCTGTTTTCAGAATGCTGATTTACTGATCAGGATAACAAACACGGCGTCAACAAACATATCGCTGCGGCACGTAAAAAGGGGGAAATTACACCCAGGGAAATTGACGTATGGGAGATATTTTACCTTGTGTTCTGGAGAATAACATTATATGACCGGCGTGGAGAGACTTCAATATCCTTGTCGCTTTCTTTGTGTATGGAAATATGCCAAAAAACATTCCAGTTCTCTGCTCTAATGGTAGCCTTTCTGCGACGGAGTGACTCGTTTCTCTTAATTTAATGTCGCTTATTGATACCTACCGCGTCCGCCTTGTTCTTTTTTGTCTTGAAAATCAAACGCATGGCGAGAAAAGTGACGTTATCCCGTTTTATTCAGCCACGCATTCTGTTCCTTGTAGCAGAATGTTTGGAATATCTTGAGCGTATTTCGACACTGGATTAGCAGGTCAATAGATAGACTTTCTCAAAGTCCTTTGCTTCCCATTTCCAGTTCGCCCGTTCTCTCGCTCGCTTTGCCGCCGAAAACCTAAAATATTTCTAGCTCGCGCTTCGCGCTCGAGAGAAATTTTAAGCTCGACTTGTGGGCAAGTCTAGTCAATTGAAGGAATTTCCTATACCAGAATAAGAATGCACCCTCAGTGTAGCTGAATTATGGAGGTCCTAATTATAGTTATGTCCTTACAACGACTGATATCACAGACAGTCAGTGGAATTCTTATCTTGAAAAGTTTTGGCCAAGGCTTTATGATCTATCTACCGCGCAGTCAACCCTTCGTCCTTCAACTAATCCTTTTAGGAAGGTTTATTCCGCAGGTAAACCAACGTAAAAACGGAAGTTTTATATTTTGTGTAGTATCTAGAGGTTTATTAAGATAAATATTATTCGCTAGCTAGTAGGACTTTTGAAACCATTATACACTGATGATAAACCGCAACGAGAGGAGACACTTCAGTCATGTACTGAGACTTGGGGTCATTTAGCACTTTTAGGGCCTGTTTACATGGGGGTGGGGGACCCCAGGTAGGTGAGGTAACCTGCTTAGGTGGGTTAACCCGCCTGTCCATACAATCTCTGTTTTTTAATTCATCACGTTTACAGATAGGTGGGGTGACTTGCCGCACGTCACCTCACCTATCTGGGGTACCCCACCTCCATATAAACGGGCCCGTACGGTATCATTGAGAAAAAATCATGCCTGATCGTTTCGGATACATTTTCGGCAATGTTGGTCGTGAAATCTGTCAACTCAAATTATGATTTAGAAAATGACTAAGAATGCTTTCCATTGGTATTTCCGACGAAATCGAAGTTGCGACGAACGCTATAGATGATACGATGATCTTGGAGATCAGAGCGACGATCCCTTTGCCATTGCAATTCTTGTAATCAAGGATGACCAGGCTAGTTGCTCGATGGCAAAAACGAAATCTACCCCAAAGTTGGACAGAAGTGCTATTTACATTACGATTGTTTGATTTGCTTATTAAACCTATTGCATCGATATCGTGGTTAAGGCTAGCTACCATGCAGAAAAATGTTCTTGAGATGCAAGCGACTATTTTGTTAAAAAGCTGAAGAGAAGGAGAAGGCGCGACGGACGTCCGCACTGGTTACCTACAGGAAGGCTTTTCTTATTTCATTCTAAGGAGAGAGGGAGAGAGAGAGAGATGGTCTGGAAAAATATCGGAATGGAAGGGTTTTGAGAATAGAAGAGATTTGTATGCAATGTCGGTGTACTCTCACTCAAACGGATTAATACAAAGACCAGTGGAAAGACATTTTGAACTCAATCCTTAAAGATGAACTGTCAGATGGCGACACCGAGGCGTTGATAGCGGAACTATGAATAGAAGAGGTTTGTTATTGAAATAAAGTTGCTGTAAAACAATGATGTAAAATAGTGTGATTTAAATTAACATCGTCGTAAATTAAGATGCATTGAATTAAATCGCGCTAATAAACTGCATCGTCAATTATTATTTGGGCGTCGCCCAAATGGGGTAATCGAGATGGCTCGTTACTTCGGGGGAGCGCGAAGTAAAGGATTCGCGACGATCAGGAATGCCCCAAAGGTGCCTTTTTTGGGACAAGATTGGATATGCAAAGTCCGTGGGTGTTCGGTCTTATCGGTTATTTGACGAAGTAAGAGCCCAACTAGTTCGGGATATCTCGAGGTCACTTCGAGTTCTTTGATGTATTCTTTTTAATTTAGTTCGTGGAAGAAAGAATTATTATTGCCCGGCCTTCTTTTCAGGAAGAGACGGGTTATAAAATGGCCTGGGTTTTTGCTTCGTCGTCGAATAGCCTTCTTCTCTTTAAAGCGCACGCTTGTACTGGCGAAATATCACGTGATCGATGTCCGGCAAATTCACTGGCTTAGAGGCAAAATCCCTTTGACATGTTGTCGAGAACAAAAGGCTGTTTTGTCAGTCGGTTGACCGAAGCCCTGACCACACGCATCCGTTTTCATTTGAAAACGCAACTTTTTCTTTTCGGATACGGATTCCGTCCATACGTATCCAATAAAAACGTTCAATGAAGACGGAACGTTCCACTAGTACGTATGTACAGACGAAAACGGGACTTTTCGAAAACGCTGAGGACACACTATCAGTTCCAATCCACTCCGCGCGGCCACTCCGTGCAATATTAGAAACTTGATGGCGGATGGGCGCTTCCCTTTGTTGTCTTTATACTTGGGCTTATTTCTAGCCTAATTGCTTGTTTTCAAGCTGATTATTCCAGGAGGCGGCAGAACATTATCATGTTACTTTCGCTCCCAGCTTTCGCTATCGTTGTCAAGAGGCGAAAGGTTGGATCTCCCTTTAGTTTAACTTGGATTTTGCCCCGATTTTTGACATTTTAATCTGTTTCTGCGACTTTGAAGAACGTCACAACAGTATAAATCCACACCAAAGAAATTCAAAGATGGCGCCAAATAATAGCCAAAACGTATGCGTCACAGCATACGCAGTCGGGTAAGTTATCGTTTTCAAATGGATTCATCGTATAGGTGTGGACAGACGAAAGCGATGCGAAAGCGCTACGAGAAAACGGAGAAAAAAAGTTGCTTTTTCAAACGAATACGGATACGTGGAGACAGGGCCTAAAACCTATGAAACGTATCCATTAGTTGATTCCAAGAAAGGATAAAGGGGACAGAGAAGGCATCCCCCATACACGCCCTATTCCATAGGTAATTCGTCTCGAGTTATTTTTAAGACCACAGATCCCAAGGGGGACTAGACAACAGCGAATCACATAGCGCGAATGTGTTCCGCGTGGATGACCCACGCTCAGAACCACGCGCCCTTCACGAATTGACGCTTAAAAAATGATGGAAGACGCGGAGAGCGATATTGCTATTCGTTTGGTCGACGAAAACGACTAAAGAGAGATTTCTACTAAAGCGGTGTCAGCGAAATGGAAATTAAAAAAGAATCGCCCTTCTTCTCTTGTATAGAGCTAACAGTACAGCAGGGAAATCCTTAACACACTGAATATTCACTGAGGATCATTTATGATTTACAGTTTGAAGAGAGCAATTTGTGGTTTGATATTTATTCTTTTATGAGTCTTTTATTATTCAACAAAAATAATACTTGGTGTCCTACTTGCTTTATTGTACAAACGACCGGTTTCAATAGACCGGCGAAATTTCTCATTTTATTCAAGCACTGAGGTTACGACAGCTTCGAGTTAAACTGATTTCACGGGTTGTCAAAGAGTCCAGCGATTCCCTTTTCCCAGGTGACCGCCGACTCATTTCGCTTCAATATTCAGAAATGCTCTCGATCTCTTTACGCTTTCATTGCCTTTTGCCAAACATATTTTGCACGGCGTTTAGTCATGCGAAACCTCCACGAAACATCACGCAGCGCGCGAGGTAACTTTATCCCAATTCTAAAAATAACTCGAGACGAATTACCTATTGAATAGGGTGTGTATGGGGGATGCCTTCTCTGTCCCCTTTATCCTCTCTTGTTGATTCATGTTCTCAATGGAATATGAAGTGTTGAAACTAAATTCCAATTGATATTGCTCTCAGCAACATCTCGAATATTTTTAATATTCACGGTATAGAACTTTGCTCGATCTTTGCTACGTCACTGGAATCTCGGGCAACTTGCATTGTGAAAAGCCGTAAGTACCATTCTGTCAAGGCAGCGGGGGAAAAGGTTAAAGGAGCTGTGTCACGGCAGTCCAGTTCATTTTGTTTAATTTTGCCAATTACTCACCCTCAATCGCTATGGAACTTAAAGTAAACAAAGAAATTACATGGAAATGACAAAATCAGAGATTCGAGACAAACAAATATGTTTCCTGAGCATTTTTTTTTTTGAAGTTACAAACAGCTGAGATCAACTTTGAAAAACTGTCAGGCTGAACAGTTTTCAAAAACCCTAATTTCAATCCGTTTCAATCTTCTTCAGTTTTGCCCATCCGTGGCATCTGTTGTATTTAACCTTCCTTTAATGTTTTAAGCGGTTATTTTTACGTTTCTCTCAATTTAACGGGCATTTTGTAATTACCTAATTTGGCTGAATTTCGTGAAACAACTCCTTTAAAAAATGTGACATTGACCTGAAAATTTCACTACCCACCTACCTTTCCTTTGATGTAATCCTAAGATCCTAAAAGCTTTCTCAAAGACTTTCCTAGAAAAATAAAGCCTGCTAAATGTCCAGCAAAAGAAAAAAAAGGGCAATAAAAGCGAAAGAAGAGGGGAGGAAGAGCTTTCTGTGCATGTCCGAACTTCGCAAGCTAATTCCTGAATCAGAAGGTCGCCAAGCGTACGTACGACCTGTAAACGGTTTTGTGATAAGTGTTAGTTCGTGGCTTAGGCTCCTTAGTCCGGAGCGACAAAACCAACTTTATACATTTAACCAATAAGACTGGCAATCTTTTCACAAACAACATTTTAAAAAAGTGCTTTCTACGTGACGTATTGGTTAATTTAAACTACTAGAAATTTCATAGTATCCGCTGGTTCGACAATATTGTTGTCTAAGTAGTAAAGGGTTGATTTCAAGCAAGACTTTTCGTCTATGTCTGAAGCTTATTAGCTTAGTTTTGGATGTTCGGGTCCTTCTGTACCAGGAATATGCCAGAATCATCATCAAATAAAATGCTAGGCATCTGAACAAGCTGGTAAATCTTTTATATACAGAATGACGTTACCGTAAATACGTTAGTGAGTAAATAAATACGAAGGTAAATTAGCCATTATTCCTCCGATAACATTAATCAACCAATGATCATAATACTTTTTTTAGCTTTCAGCCAACCAATAAAAAACCAAGACATTCGCCAACCTTAAAACAACAACCTGTCGAACCGGTCAAACCACCCACATGCACAAATACAGCAGATAACCGTACCTTTTCTTTACAAGTTAAAGACAAACACTAACGACCATGACATCATTGACGCTAATGTATTCTCCTTCAAATTAATGAGATTTCCTTCCAGAAAACGAAAAACCGGTCCCTACTATACTACTAACGTGCATGAAAAGTTCAACTCTTCTAATCAAATGTTTTGCTGTACTTTAAATTTTTTCTTTGGGAATCTGATGAAACATTTTTTGGGAAACAAAAAAAAAGTTAGGGCGAAAATTGCATGAGCCGCAAGGAGAGTGTGTTCAAGTGACTCGCTCCCAGCCCCAACTTCGCCACGCTCTTTACGTCAAACCTCGTGCAGCTTAGTTCCTCAAGAATAGAAAATACACACAGTCTCTATGAGTTCTCAGTGAAGCTTATGATATCAGTTGAATGACTAATACAGTCAACACTCCTTTGCGGTCACCAAAGTGACAGAGCCAAGTATCTTCATTACAGAGTTGTTGGTTTTATAAAAACCGAGCCGGGACTGTGTGGACTTTGGAACCAACAGAACTGTTCGTAATAGACAGGTGCTTGTATTGTACAAGTGTCCCTTAAGTGGAGTACTACTGTAAACATTTTGCAACCTACTGTTAGTTAACACTTACTTTAGGTTTTGTAATGAGTAAAGTCTCCACGACTCGTCGGATCGAATGCGGTTGAGTGTGAGAGGTAATATATCAAACATGAGATGCAGTGTTTCATCACCAGATGAAACACCGAGAAGAGAGTTGAAAATACGACGCGCAGCGGAGTATTTTTGACGAACTTCGAGGTGTTTCATCTGGTGATGAAACGCTGTGTCGAATGTTTGATATTTCTTCTCAAACAAAATCATTTTTGAAGGAGAAATTAAGGATGCAAATACTAAGCAGTGTTTCATCCGATTTCCAAACACTCATTAAACATTAATTTCCTTTGTATTTTCTTAATGAATTATTAATGAGTTTGAGAACAAATTATGAAAAATTGGTAGAGTTAATTTGAGTAACCATACAAAATCTTTTGGTATGACCATTCAAATAAAGCTTCTTTAAAAGTACTTTGAAATTATCCTAAGATATATATATTTTTTATTTTTCTCGAATCCCGCTCTAATAGGTGTATTTCTCATAGCCGAGGAAATCCATTAGATCTCTGCATTCATCCTCTACGGCCTTTATAAAGGGCTTTGGCGCGTTTTTCCAACCATGAATAGCGGCTGTAGCATTCCTGAAAACAGAGTATTCTGTTCCTTGTTTTGAATTGTTTGCTAGTTGACTTATCCATTCATCAATGCTCGTTGACCAATCAAATCCTGCGAACCTGTACAGTTCCCGTGCGATAATTACCGTATTTCCCACGAGATCCTCGTAACGAATAATTTTAAAGCGGTTCTTAAGCCAGGGAGGGGGAGACAACAATCCAAAGCGAATATTCTGTAGTATCGGATTACATATCCTTCGAACATTATCACTAAAGCTGGGATGCAAATGATCTTTCATCCATTTGAGATTTCTCCTGGAGTTCACCACTGCTCTTGGATCTCGAACTAAATGGACTAATTTGACGTCATAGTGGCTTTGTTCTTGGAAAAGTTCCTTGAAAGTTTCTATTGTCTTGTTGGGTACTCGTGAAGACAAAATCTTTATAACAGTGTAGTTGTGATTTTCACAAGAACTGGTAAGCAAGGTTCTTGAAAACCGCGCCAAATTTGTGTTCGAAAGTGCCTTACTATGGAGAAGATGCCACCGGTACCTTAAAAGTGCCGATATAATAGTCTTAGAGAAGTTCGTGAAGTCGCACTTGAGGAAACCATCAATTACCCGGAGGAATGCTTGTGTGTAATTCTTTGGTTCTTTGTCTCCTTTAACCAAATCAACATGGAAAATTTTTTCAGTTATGGCAAAAAAAGGTTCAAAGGAATACATGACATGAGGATTTTCATTAAAAAGTGATCCAAGGAAAGAGGAGCCTCCGCGGCCTGGACTTATTATGATGAGATTTTTCCTTGTAGAAAAAGGTTTTTGTGGCAGCGGTGTTGCACGTTCCATTGTACTATTGGTCCTTTGAAAGAAAATAGTCAACAGTGGTGTTAATGATTTCGTTCCAACCTTGTTGTAGAAAGAGACCAGAAGCAGCGAGATACGAGTGCACATGAGGAGAGATATAAAGCTGCTCTTCATAGCTGATTAAGGAACTTTTGTTTTAACTGCAAAGGAAAAAATACATCTGAATGTTTATAACAAGTAAAGATATTGAATTTAGTAACTTAAAAGATTATAATCTGGGGTCGTGGTGCATATATAAGCTAAAACTCTCTTTTGATCACGGCTTAACTGACAGACGACCAGTGACATGGCGACGAAATTGACCAATCAGGTCAATAACCAGAATTCAATACCATCAACTGACGCGTTACAACTCACTTTGACTCTGAAGATGACTAGTGCGCACGTTGTCGAAACGTCAGTCACTGACAACAACAGTCCTATTCAGGACTACACTCACTCGGACGATCATATTCCACCTATTTATGATAAATAATTATTTTATTGTGCGCAGCCTGGAGACATGAAGTTCTCAGAAACCTCCTGGTATTTTCATGAATTTACAGTGACCTCTAAAAACACAGCTGCTATTTCTTTTAGGGCTATAGACATTGTCAAATCCAGTATCAGAGTAAACTGAAGGTGAGATAAGGGGCAATGGAGGACGACAAGAAGAAAGCTTCTTGTCAGTCCGATGATTAGCTTTTAGTTTTCGCTTTACTTTCTGTGTAGTTTTCGCTCATAGGTAGAGGGCTGGTTCTGCAAGAGAGCGTCGCCTTTTTATCCGATATCATGTTTGGCAAGGCTGGCTAAATCACGTGGGTGAGTCACGCGTTGTTGGTCAAGCGTCTTGCGCTCTTAATAAAAAGATTCTTAGTAACAAGCGAAACAATCTGAAAATCAAAACGGTCTAGTATCTATGAAAAGTAAGCAAAAAGGTAGAAATTTATCATTATTTATTATTATTTTTGGAATGTTTTGGTGCATCTCGCACAGAGGATCACTTACGAAGTATTGTGGGAATGCTATGGTATGGTTGATTAAAAATTGATAACGCCTGCACGGTCAGTATAAAACACAGACTGTGGACTGACACAGAAAAAAAACAAGTGGAATCAACCAATTTTAGGAATGTATATAAATTACATCACAAAAAGACCTCCAAAACAACAGGAATATCATGAAAAGCGAGACAGCTTTTACTTTTCATTAAGATAAAATATCATATTGAAAACAAAAAGTAGAAAGACTCAGGTTTGGTATTCTGTGTAAAGGTTGATAAACCTTAATATTGTAATTGAAGAAACTGGGGGCTTACTCAACTCAAATGAGCAGGAGGCCCACTTTTGTAAGAAGGTCCGTGGTTATCCTTCCCAAAAGTGAACCCCTCTTGAATTAAATTTTCTCTAAAAGAGTGAAGGTTGTCGTCAATTCAGAGACGCCCTTCAGGGAAGAGAGAATCTCTTCTCTGGGGCCCGTCCCCTCTAGCTTAAGCTAAGTACGAGCAACAAGCATTGTCGTAGCAAGGGTGGTGCAGCTAGTGGTGAGAGCTCTCGCCTCCCACCAATGTCATGTAAAAATTTGAGATGTAAAAATGTTCGTAAATTCGTAAAGCTATCTCACAGCGAGGGAGGACGCCAATATGAAAGCCATCAACTTGTTTCGAAACTGTTCTTAACTGTTGATGTCATATCAAGCAACAAGAAAGCTGGTACAGCGGGAAAGTTTTTTGAAAAGCAATATGTTCTCACACGAGCAGATCAAATGATTCGTGACTAATAGAAAATATACAAAATCCATTTAAAGTAAAAGAGGAAGTTGGGAAGAGCAAGATATCAAAGATCTCCTGAGCAGCATGTATACCAAGTCCGGTAAGCTTAAACTGAGGAAAGGAAAGCCAATCAGATTTTGATAAGGAAAGGACCACAGTACCCTGGATACCATTTTTGTCAACCAATTGTAGCGTCTGTTAGATTCCAAGTCCCATTGGTGTATGGTCATTAGAAGCCAATCATCAGTCGTGTCCAAAATTTGGACTAAACAGATTTAACCGTGCATAACGCTCTGGTCTAGAGGCTTTTTGCAAGTGCATGTCACTATAAAGACTTGACCGAAACCAGAAACCGCCCATGAAAAGTCTCGACCTAGCAGGACCTGGCACCCAGTAGCGCTCAGTAAAAAAATCTTATCAAAAACATCCAACATTTAAAGTATGCAGACATAAATGTAAAGATATGTTTCGTGGACACATGAAAAAATGAAACAGAGGCACAGAAGAGTGGAACTAAGAGTAGATGAAAAGAGGATAATTTAATTTTGATACAATCTCCAAACTACTGTCCGCTAAAAGAAATGGTGGAAAGAAAAATTAACTAATCAATCTTGTGAAGTTATCTCAGAGTATATTATTGCCCTCAATCTGTGAAAATAGTAGTGGTAACACTTCTACCCGGCAGTGAATTAGAGGACGCTAATACAGAGCAATGGTTTATCTTTCAAATGTACAAGGATTGGTATACACTTTGGTTCTAGTTTGTTATGTTAGTTTGCTATAACATCATTTTGAACATATGGAACAGTTTGCCCTCTCAAGTACGTCTTTCAGGTGATGCTAATGATTTCGTATAGGTAATAGCATGATTTTTAGTGATATTTGCTATAAAAACCACGAGTGATATTTCGAAATTGTTATACGTACGAGCCGTTCGGCGAGTGAAATCTGAGACAATTTGAAACATCACGAGTGGTATTTATGCCAAATATCACGTACAAATCATGCTATTATTTGTTTATACTACTACCCGCAAAAGGTTTGTAATTTTCAAATGTAGGTATTTCAAATCAAGCTGAAATACCGCCGCTCTAAGCCAATCAAATTGCAGAAATTTCTCATGTAATAGTATAAAAAAGTAAATTGCACGATTGCAGATTTTTAGAACGTGTTTTATAGTGCATGATTGTAGCTTTTTAGAACGTGTCTTATAGTTTTCCAGTCACGTTTTTAGTAGGTTCTAGCTTATATTATATTGTATATATATTTATTGAATTGTTTTTAAAATTGAATAATGTTATAATATAGCTGTAATTATTATAGATTTTGTTTATACACGTTCGTATTTTGAACGAGTTTTTAAGCTCTCTAACGTAGCGTGTCAAAATACATGATTGATTTATTGATTATAAATTTGATTTTCCATTTTGTACTTATAGTTTCCTTTAGTAAAAAGAAAAACGACATAGAAACAAAATATTGATGAGAAGTTTCTTGAATATACATTTTGTAATAAAAATTTAGCGAAAATCGCATTTTATTGTTCGCTGCATTCTTACCTTTTTTAAACTATTTTTAACCGTTCCTAATATATTGATGCAATTTTTTTTAAATTTTACTCGCACTTGAAAATGACCTCGGAAGGGTCGAAACGTCGTGACTTTTTATCACAAATTTTTATCACAAAACAAAGTTTCAGATCCCCTCCCCTGCCATCCCCTCTCCTCCCCCTAATAAATGACTTGCGCGTCAAAGTCCTGGGGCCCGTTTCTCGAAAGCCCCGGTAACGTTTCGGGCCCGAAATTAAATTTTCAAATCGAAATATAAAGAATAAGAGCGCGGGTTCTGGCTAGCAAACTACTCCATTTTGTTTCATTAACTGATAGTTTCATCATGTTAAATGCAAAACTATTGAAACCTTTATCTTACATGTAAACAACAACAGCTTTAAGGGCCCGTTAATTATCGGGACTTTCGAGAAACGGGCCCCTGGTCACAGTGAAAACCGTATCTCATTCCTGAAGGAGACAACCCCGTGACGGATTCATTTTGCAAACGACTTAGTTGATCATCTTAAAAACGGAGATGGAAAACTCGGCTTACAGAGATGGACTGTAGTTTATGTTTCATTGTACGAGTGTAGAACTAAATTGGAACCGAAAGTAGTGAATGTTTTCCCTTCTATTTCTTACGCTCTTTCATAAGTTTCAGAATAGAACTCTTTTTTTAACGTAAGAGGAACTGATTTTTTCCTCGGCGGAATGAATGGAAACGATTTACCCAGGCTTGAGGTAGCGATGTCAGTTGTTAGACTTACTTGTCGCAAAATTTGAAAGTCACCGACGTTTCACATAAGGGGGACAATGGCAGATAAATGTAAGATTGTGTACAATTACGAACTTACATTTTCACTTCCAAGTGTAAAAGGTCCCTTGTATTTCAGATCAGTCAAGCTTTGGGTTGTTCCAGTTTCAGCACTTTAAACTGAACTGATTTAGCTTTCTTAAAATGTAACTATTTTTAATTCATGACCTGCTCAATTGAAATGTCGCAGCAAGTTTAGTATAAAGGTGAATTCTTATAAACTTCTCTTATCTTTCATCAAAACGGATGGTCTTGCTAGAGTTTGCTCAGTTCTGATAAATTAGCTATTTATTCAACATTAGATTTGCAACTAACCTGGGATGAAGTTGATTATCCAAGCTCCTCAAAGTACAAAATTTTCAGCAGACGAGATCAAAGATATAAAAAAGCGGGTGTTCTATGCAGAAACGCTATCAATGACTTTCAAAGAGAAAACGTCTATGATTTGATAGGAAGCTTTGTCATTGGCTACCGACGAATTCACAAACACTGACAAGTTAACTTTGTTGTTTCCATAACCACAATAAACTTTAACATAAGCACGATAAGAAAGTCTTGGTCAATTATTCGTTTTATATATGTATTAATAAAATCGAAATACTCGGCACCCTTGTCATATTACGATTTTTTCTTTCAGAACCAAGGGTTTGTGTATAATGGGGGAAGGTTATCCAAGCAAAACGGTTTTCCTGCCTAGCACTCGCATATTTCACCTTAGTGTAATTAACGCGACGTGTTTACAAGGCTGATAGGGTTGCCCTGGCACCAGGGCAGAACCTGTGAAGTGAAAACATTTCATTTCATTTAGACTGACATGTAGTAATGATTATAAACTATAAATAAAACCTAATTGCACAGCTCAAATATTTATGTACATATAAATAACATTAAAAAATCAACTACCTACGAAATAGCTCACTGTATACAAAGCAAATTATTTAACTTTAAATTTGTCAATGGGAGCAGTCTTATCTGCCACGTTTAGTTACACCTTTGTCCTCGCAAAATGGTTTGATGAAACGTATAATTCTCTGTTAATCAATCGTTACACCTTAACCAAAAACTCTCCCTTTTGCTGAAGAGAATCAAAACCTATCTAGAAAAAGACGAAAACCACATCAGAATAAAACCTTCTATAGCATTAGGCAGGGTCATATAAACAAAAAGATAATTGAAGCTTAATGTCATCCACGTAGCACTTTTGTCATATGTGGCATCATACAAGATAATAATGCTCCTAGCCGTACTCACAACATATAATTTGTCCTCAGATAAGACAGAGTTTTACTGATATTCTTTTATTAGCCTTCTTCTGTCATTAAATTTCAATAGTATAGGGCACACTGGCTGGGCCAGTTTTGCGGAAGAATCTCATTATTTTGTGGAGCCGAATTGCCGATAACGCCATGGCCTGAAAACGATGCACAACAGGCGTTATTTGGGGCGCGAGCGCGAACAGCGAGGTGTGTAAGAGGAGGGAAAGATAAAAAAAAACGACTAAAGACAGGTTATCGTTCTCTTCTCCCGCACACGTACACGACCTCCAACAAATAACCAATAAAAGGGGTAAGTTAAAATTATAGGTGGTAATTATAGCGCTTGCTATTCTACTGGCACATGTTGAATTGATATCAAATAGAAAAGGTTCCATATCAGGTAAGAACAATTCACACCATAGTAGAAAACTGATATCGACTGGTTAGCAAATGTTCCATCACTGATCTTAATTGATATTAGGTAAGAACAAGTCACCACATTAGTAAACTGATGTTGATGAAAAACGTTCCATCATCCATCATGGTATCTATCATCTCAAAATAGAAAATGCTAATTCACGGAATTTGAATAAGTTAGCAGATATTATAATGACAAATAGCTTTTATTAGGGTGGATCACATCAGCCAAGATATAAAAATCAAAAACGAGGCGTCAATAAATAATTCTTAGACATACAGGGCAACATTTTTGACATTTTTGACATCCTTTGTTACACGTCGCATTTCTTCTCAGAACCCTTTAGCGAGGATTTTATCCTTTATCTGTAATTAAGTCACTTGATAGGTTTTTTCTAAGCCGTTCTCGTCCTCAGGGCTGCAAACCTGGTGGTCAACGCCAAGGATCAAAAGATAGCTCCACAGAGATGTAGAGAGGCCGGATTAATAAAATCTGTAACTACGAATACTTTTTTTCATAAGAAAGTCAACATTTTTATTGGATCTCTATATTCGAAGGAAATTTTCTACGCGTTCTTCCGATGACAAAAGGATGTTAGATTTCCTAGTAAATAATTCTTAGATTAATCCCTTTTTTCTCTAAATATTTTGTAGACAAGGAATCCATGTTTCAACGAGTACAATACCATGTTGATTTGTGTAAAGTATCACTAATTTCATCCGGCTTTGATATACGAAATAATTAGGAACGAAAAACGAGGATCTTACCCTGCCTTGTAGTGTCCAAAGCCGTACCGCGAAACAAGGAGGAATCAAAAAGTTTAAGCTCGAATTTAAACAATACTGATTTTAATAGTATCAAACTTAAATCTTCTGAAATGGCTATAAATGCATCTAAAACTGCCAATAGTAATATAAATTTGTAATTATTACATCTTCACCTACAACAACAAGTTACCACCAGGCCCCCCTCGTTAGAGCAAAATTGAAATGAATAGACTTTGAAGCTAAACCCAACACACGCAGAGGTTGAGTGTCACCCGGACATTTTTAAGTTGGATTCTCTGAATGCGCCAAAGTTGCCTTTACGATTGTCATTAAGAGCTACAAACTCATTGGCAACAGCTACAAGACAAAGTTTGTCTGTTCTCTGTTTGTGGGTGTTCAGTATTGTCAGATTACTAAACCTTGTTTGTGTGGTAAGTGACAGATCTGGGTAACTAAAGTGAAAAACAAATTCTTTTACAATCCAAAAAATTGGTGGTGGGGTGGGGTATAGCCTACCGAGCCCCACCCCCTGCACGGTCCCTGAAAGGGTAAAGCAATTCTGTATCATTTGAACATTTCCAAACGATACATGTATTTCTTGGTTGCCACTTGAAATCGTGTTTTACTTTTTGCATGAATTAAAGCAAAGGAGTAGTGACGTCACTGGACGGCATTAACGGCCGGTCGATTCAGATGTTACTGAGGGAGTAATAACGACTCGAAGTAGTCGAATGAAATTCAGGCTATAATGAATCATTTTTAATTTAATCCATGGCTCTGCGCTTAGCCTCGCTTTGAAACAGAGGCTTGAGGCAACTCAAATATGGTCTATTTCATTCCCTTTCAAAAATATGGCGTAACCAGATCCTTCTATACTACTAACGTGGACGTTTATTGTCATTATATATTGTTACTGTTATGGATTAGCGTCTCAACAAGGCGAGCACATGGTAAACGAGCATGTTTTAATGAGTCCCGGATGTGTGTCATAATATACTACATAACATCTTCCTTCTGAGAAAAAGGATACACGCGTAATTAACTTGTGAAAACTAACCAAATTTTCGGTAAGAAAGATTCCTAGAAC
Organism: Porites lutea; assembly: GCF_958299795.1. Lineage (NCBI taxonomy): Eukaryota > Metazoa > Cnidaria > Anthozoa > Scleractinia > Poritidae > Porites > Porites lutea. The sequence continues at coordinate 49,964,248 of NC_133204.1, read as the reverse complement.
AAATCAAATGTTCTTTAATCTTCAAATGTTCCTTTGAACTTGTACTGAGAAAAAAAAGAACTAAACAAAGTCTAACTTGATAAGTCAGTCCTATTCTTAAATCTCTCACTGAACAATGTCCTTAAACAGGTTGTTGGTCTTGACAATTCGTCGGTAATGAGGTCTTCACAGCCTATCTGTGTGATACCTTGGGTGAATTTCTTGATTTTCAGCGCCTATTTGTTTGGGCTTGAGTGATGTTCGGCTGAAAATGCCGCTTCAAAACACTGTGTTATGCATGGATTAGCGTCTCAACAAGGAGAGCGCATGGTAAACGAGCATGTTTTAATGAGTCCCGGATGTTTGACGTAATACACTACATAACAGTTACTATTAGTATTACTATTTTTTTCTGGACCTGGTAGTGCAGCTTACTTAGTGAGTATGTCAGGCCTCTTAGCGAGGTTTGTAAACATTTTAAAACCTACTGTTAATTAACGCCGACTGTGGCTTAGACTCTTAACTAGGTTGTGACTCGTCGGATCGAATACGGTTAAGTGTGAGAGCCAGTTATGAAAATTTGGTAGAGATAACGTGAGTCACCATACGTAATCTTTGGCGTGACTATTCAAGTAAAATCTCTTAAATAGTATTTCATCATGGTACTATTTTCTTTCATTATCATCACCATTTTTATTTTTCTTGAATTTGAATTTTAAGCACCCGCTCTAATAGGTGTGTTTCTCATAGCCGAGGAAATCCATAAGATCTCTGCATTCATCCTCTACAGCCTTTATAAAGGGCATTGGTGCGTTTTTCCAACCATGAATGGCAGCTGTAGCATTCCTGAAAACAGAGTATTCTGTTCCTTGTTTTGAATTGTATGCCTGTTTACTTATCCATTTATCAATGCTCGCTGACCAATCAAATCCTGCGAACCTGTATAGTTCCCGTGTGATATTCACCGTATTTTCCACAAGATCCTCATAACGAATAATCAGAAAGCGGTTCTTAAGCCAGGGAGGGGGAGACAACAATCCAAAGCGAATATTCTGTAGTATCGGATTACAAATTCTTCGCACATTATCACTAAAGCTGGGATGCAAATGATCTTTCATCCATTTGAGATTTACCCTGGAGTTCACCACTGCTCTTGGATCCCGAACTAAATGGACGACTTTGACGTCATAGTGGCTTTGTTCTTGGAAAAGTCCCCTTAAAGTTTCTATTGTCTTGTTGGGTACTCGTGCAGACAAAATCTTTATAACAGTGTAGTTGTGATTTTCACAAGAACTGGTAAGCAAGGTTCTTGAAAACCGCGCCAAATTTGTGTTCGAAAGTGCCTTACTATGGAGAAGATGCCACCGGTCCCTTAAAAGTGCCGATATAATAGTCTTAGAGAAGTTCGTGAAGTCGCACTTGAGGAAACCATCAATTACCCGGAGGAATGCTTGTGTGTAATTCTTTGGTTCTTTGTCTCCTTTAACCAAATCAACATGGAAAATTTTTCCAGTTATGGCAAAAAAAGGTTCAAAGGAATACATGACATGAGGATTTTCATTAAAAAGTGATCCAAGGAAAGAGGAGCCTCCGCGGCCTGGACTTATTATGATGAGATTTTTCCTTGTAGAAAAAGGTTTTTGTGGCAGCGGTGTTGCACACTCCATTGTACTATTGGTCTCTTGAAAGAAGTCAGTCAACAGTGGTGTTAATGATTTCCTTCCAACTTTGTTGTATAAATACAATAGAAGCAGTGAGATGAGAGTACAAATAACGACAAATATTAAGTTTCTTCTCATGGCTGATTATGTTTTACCTGCAGAGAAAAACATACACCTCAATGTTAATGACGAGGAATGACATTCAATTCGGGAACTAAAGATTAAATTCTTGAGCTAAGATGGAGATATAACCTAATTAGTGGACGGTGAGGGTTTTGGACCGTTTAGGGGAGGAGTAAGGAGGGGCCTAACCATAAATAAAGTGCGTGGAAACTTCTTAATTCATGCGAAATAATTAAGAGATTTTTAGGCAGCACTTTTGGACAGCAAGGTCATAAATTAAGGATAGGAATCTACATTTGAGTACACAAGTTCATAAATAAAAAATGCATTTTCAGTTTATAGTGAACACGTTAAGTTATCAGGACAGACATTTAGGGACAAGAACAGGAAAGAAAAAAGTAGAACGTTAAGAAAATTACCAGTTTAAAAATAATAAATCTTGACTACTAGATTGTAATGGTAAATAATCGTCTTAGCCCTCGACTTATATAATTGGCCATTGCACGACTCCAGGTTATCGCCTCAGTTTCAGAATTGCGAGAATTTAGAAATGAGGCTCCCAGCGTGCCCCTTTCTATCCTTAAGGCCGCGGGGGAACACCTACATGTGTATCTATGAATAACGCCATAAGGCAATATTTTGCTTGTACTGCGTCTTTTAAAACTCTCGGCTGTTTTAGAAGCGATGTAGATAACATTTTACAGAGACATTGTGGAATAATAGAACTTTGGGAGGGTTGTTGAAGGCACAAATGTAACAAAAGTCTTGACGAAGCAAAAAATGAAATGCAAAAATGTAGGCACGATTGTTTTGGTATCAGCCATTCCTTTTCCTTTTTTACAAAGTAAGGGGAAACATTGAGCGGATTAGAATGACACTTGAAGCCTAACTTGTGCAGGGGAAAGATATGTTTCATATCGAAATGAGCGCAATTTAGTCAAAAGGGCCAGAATTCAGGTCGCGTGCTAGGAGAGGGGAGTAGTTCACGGGGTCCGCAAATTTCACCGTTTAAAAGAACTGCACTGACTATTTTTCATCCTTTAAAATTAGGTGCGCTTAGAATGAGCAAGAAAATATACCGTTTGTTACAAAGCCTTGCCTCTGAGTCAACTTTTTTGTTCGAAAACATATTAAAGGAGCTGTGAATCAAAACATCAACTCGCTTACTTTGGAGTAAATTTACTTTAAGTCACGGTTGCTACAAAAAAATTTTCACCGTTGTTCATCTATGGAACTAACAGAATTTTAAGGTATCAGTCGAAAGTAAAATAACTATTCGTTTGTTTTTAATGGTCAAGATGACAAAAATTACAAACCTTATACCTATAATCTGCATTATACCTGGAAGACAACGTTTTTAGTCGGGTACTTTTCACGACAATTGAAATTCAAATAGGAAGAGTTTTAATACAAATTGAAAATATTAGTGAAAAAACAACCAAACAAAAACAAACAAACAGAAGAAGAAACCTAAAACAAAGAGGAAAACAAGAATATAAAAAATAATTCGCTTTCTTCTGTGTGCCTCCTTCGCTTGGATTGCAGACTTCTTCTTTATACAAAGCAGATGTCAAGTATTTACCCATGGAACATGCATGTATGTAGCAACACATCCTGTAATGACCATGAAATTAGATTCGTATGATGAAGTTAAATTTCTTGTAGCCCTCAATCTTTGGTCCGAATGCCTGCGAAAATCTTTGGCTTTTCTGATTAAAATACACTACAAAGAATTAATTCATTGAACAATTACGAATAAATTTCAGAGATATAACACTTTTTTTTCAGTTTAGATTTTAGACCATAATCATATTTGCCAATTTGAATTGAGCACGGCGAGTGAGCCATTATTTTACACTACATAGATTTTCGGCCTTGTCCTATAAACTGTTAAGTTCTAAGATATACGAAAACCCAATCATGTTTCAGTCCATTTGGCATTTTTTTCCTTACAAAATATTTTCACTCTATTACAAAGGAGACAGGGGACAAGGCAGATAGCAAAACAATTTGATTGACAGGTGATGTTAACTGACAGGATGACGTTGTAATAGATGTTTATGTTTTTGTGAAATTTATTACATTTGTGAGCGAATATTATTACACTTGTGACCTTTATTACATTTGTTACGAGTTATTACATTTTTTGCCTTCAACAAAAGGCGTTGAGATATCGGGGTTGGCCAAATTGAGAAACGGCTTACCGGTATTGACCACGGTTTTGTTTTAAAACAACGAGTACTCTATATTTTTAAAATGACCGTTACGAAGACTCGAGTTCTTTTAACAAGGACGTTGGGCATAATTTCAGTTACTTTTTCGGTAACGCAGTAGGTAGAAAGAAGCACGCATCTATTGCATATCCCGGCTCTTTTTTTCTGTTCTCTTCGAAACTATTGATCAAAGCGTTCAGCTGAGCCTGATGGTATTTCTGGACGAGTTTTACCAGTTTGAATGCGAACAAGGATCTAAGTACTCAATCTTTTTTGCCTCCTCCTGAAAGAATCAGTTTCGTGAGAGACTTCACTTTCTTACGAGAGGTCGAGGCGTCGACGAGGGCGGCACCCTCGCGTCACGCGGTTGGTCATGGTCGGTTGGGGTGTGCAGAGGAAAGAAAACCTGAAGAAAGCTGATATGGCCAGCCGAAATATTGTTATTAAAAAGCAATACACGTTGTTATGATCAATTTCTAATAGTCTTTGGACTTCTCGTTTTTTTGGTTTTTAATATTTTAGCTGATTAGAACTCTTTTCTAGAGATCCAACGTTGACAACCAGCAGGATCTTCGTCCACGTTTTTCGCAGTTAATTTCTTTATCATTGTGTAGAGGAATGTCCTAAATATACGGAAATAACGTTTAGTGAATTTGAAAATAACGGTTTCAAATGGAGGCAGTAGTTTGGGCGGTGAGAGGATACACCTCTTTCATGTGGACTGGCCATTCGTGCAAAGAAAATATGTGGTCTTAAAAATATCTGGATTCGTTTGGACGCCCGGGCCTCAGGATCCGTAGCGCGTTCACTTAAATCGAGGCCGTAGCTAATCTTGCCCTGGATTTGAAAGGTGAAGTTCTTAGTTAAGAAATAAGTTCATTAAAACCATTTTAAGGTTAAATGAAGGGAGAGTGACATATTTGAAAAGATGTATTAGAAATTTAATTTTGTAGAGAACATAACGTTTGACTCTATATCAGGAAATCAGAGTTAAACGTTTTACGCCCAAGTGAAAGCCTTTACAGAGTCTTGTTTTTAAATGAACGTTAGGAAAAAAAAGTAAATGTCTGTTCCTGGCTGGGGTTACTGGATCAAGTTTGCGGTCGCATATCGATAGCACATAAACGTCCAAGTTTTTCTAAGCAAATAATTGATAAGGGGGCCACCGGCGGTGAGAAGAGGTGAGAAGAAAAAACAATTTTTAGGCTCAACGTGTTTAAAGTTTTTATTTTAATTAATTTTTATGCGCTGGCCTCCTCAGTTACCTCTTTGAGAGACAAGAGGAGACGCACAAACAATTATCCACCAAACAACGATCTGGATACATAGCATACGCTGCTAATTTACATATACTTTTTCCCAACCAACTTTCCTTTCTTTATGCCAACAAGTACGGGAAACTGATGCCAAATTCTAACACTTCATCATAATGTTATTTTTAAGCCTCTAAACATGTATCACATGTGAGACAGCGATCAAAAATGTTTGGTTTACCTCTCTTTTTCGTAACGGTTGCCATGAAAGCGTTTTCTAAAATGCTTCCTTAAAAATCACTAACACCTACCAGACAATGTGGGCGAAATAAAGGTGTTCCATCACGGTACTAGAGCATCCCCCATATACACCCTATTCCATAGGTAATTCGTCTCGAGTTATTTTTAAGACCACAGATCCCAAGAGGGATTAGACAACAGCCAATCACATAGCGGGAATGTGTTCCGCATGGATGACCCACGCTGAGAGCCACGCGTCCTTCACGAATTCACGCAGAAAAAAATGGCGGAAGACGCGGAGAGCGATATTTCTATTCCTTTTGTCGACGAAAACGACTAAAGAGTGATTTCTGCTAAAGCTGTGTCAGCGAAACGGAAATTAAAAAAGAATGGCCCTTCCTCTCTTGTAAAGAGCTAAAAGTACAGCAGTACTCAGTTCTCCTAGGATCATTTATGACATTTATAATTTGCAGTTTGAAGAGAGCAATTTCTGGTTTGATATTTATTCTTTTATTAGTCTTTTATTATTCAACAAAAATAACACTTGGGGCCCTCCTTGTTTTATTGTACAAACGACCGGTTTCAATAGACCGGCGAAATTTCTCATTTTATTAAAGCACTGAGGTTACGACAACTTCGAGTTAAACTGATTTCACGTGTTGTCAAAGAGTCCAGCGATTCCCTTTTCCCAGGTGAGCGCCGGCTCATTTCGCTTCAATATTCAGGAGTGCTCTCGATCTCTTTATTATTTCATTGCCTTTCGCCCGACATGTTTTGCACGGCAGTTAGTCATGCGAAACCTCCACGAAACATCCACGCAGCGCGCGAGGTAACTTTATCCAGATTCTAAAAATAACTCGAGACGAATTACCTATGGAATAGGGTGTGTATGGGGGATGCCTTCTCTGTCCCCTTTATCCTCCTGATCAAAAGGTAACTCGTTCACACCAACGGGTCGTCGAGAGGCCAGATTCATAAAATCTGTAACTTCAAATACTTTGTTTCACAAGAAAGACGTTTGGATATGCGGTCAAAGGCATTTTGCAGGTAGCGTTTATATATTAAGTTATTGGTGACCCGCAACAACTCGCGTTTGATAGAAACGGACGTGATTATCACACACAGTCACTCAAGGTCACGGTTTGTATTGGAAGACTCTAAAAGGTTTAGTACACCAGTACGCACGAAGCATCAAGACTTCTCTGGAAAGTAAGACTTACCAAACAACGGAGGAGAAAAAGGTGATTGGAATCAAAATGTTTGTGAAGACTGACGCGCAAAAGAATAACCGGGGACTCACCGAAACCTGCTCAGTCAAAAATAACCTGATTAGCTTTAATTCTAGAACCATTGTAATCTGGTTATTTTTTCAAATAAATAGAGCAAAACATTACTCACAAGACTATCAATGCTCCAGGGATACCACAGCATCATACATTGTACCTTTCCTGCTCCAGAGGAAAGAAATCGGTGGGCTGGCGGCCTCTTTTCATTTCACAGTTGACTGCAGCAGACTGCAAGGTTTCTGTAAGCCTGCGTCGCAGCTACGAGAGACGGAGGAAATGGAGTTCTATACAGTGACTATATCTAGTTCTTTTGTCCGGCTACAGCCAACCCTAGGATTCTATATGAGTAAAACATAAAAGGCGCTTTAAATAATGTGAAATAAGGCACGAAATGTAGCTGCGGCGTTGCTGGGGTCGGCGAAAACGAAAATTTCTTCGTTGGATTTAGATATTAAGCTGCAACTACGATAAACGCACTGCGTTATGCAACCCAATATTGCAACAAAGCAGCTCGTTGTAAATCAGTTTTGAAATTCCTGATAGAATGTAGAAATCCTGGGGGACATGTACAATCCCAAAAGATCCAAAAACATCATGATACATTACTTTCTGTTCGAGCTTACATAATTAGAGGTTTAAGATTTGCCAAGAAAGCGTAGAATATATCGATGTTTTGATATTGTTTCCCTCGGGAAAGCTATTAGTGTGAGTATAGATTTCGTACCAGAGAATTAATCATGAAAAGACAGCAATATTGACATGCAATGTTTACTTTAAAGCTCAAATGTTTAAAATAGCACATCAATAGTGCGAGCGTAAAATACATTTGTCTGCGGATTCCATAACCTGTCTGACATATTTCTAAAGATGCCTCAAAGTGCTATTTTTTGTGCTATTTACACCAGAGAATTACACGAGTTTTCTGCCGCGAAGGCCATGGTGTTGAGTTTAAGGTCCGTCTGATGTCACAGTAATCACGTGCTTGCTCATGCTATAAATACGCTTTTTTAGGAATCCATTGCATGCCCTAATTACAATAGAGATAAAAATATAACTATAAAATAGTTTTACAAAGTGTAGATAAAATAGTAAAAAGTTTTAAAAATAAAAAATGCGAAAAACCATCATAAGAAAAAGTGAATGTTTATGTACAGAAATTGGGGAAAAATTCAATGTATTTACATATTTGGAGAGCCTAATCCTTATCCTTCTTATTGAGATGGGCGGACACCTTGCACCTGAATGCCTTTGGATCCTTGATAGATTTGAAGTCTCTAGGGAACGTGTTAAAACCGTTTGAGCCACGGAAAGCAAAGGAGCGCTGACATGTAGCCAATCTACATTTTGGTAGATCAAGGCAAGGGTCATTTCTTGTAGATCTTTTGCTGACGCTGAATCTTGAATTAAATAAAGTGGATAGATAAGGGGTTGCTAAATCATTTCTACATTTATGAACCATAACTACGTCGTTAAGAAAGAGTTTGTCGCACACATTGAGCCACCCAAGCGACCTGAGGCCCTTTGAAATATGATCAAAGTTCTGAAGCCCTAGAATAATAATCCTACAGGCAAAATTCTGAATGAGCTGAAGTTTACGTCTGTTTTTCGTTCAGGTGATACTCCACACTACTGAACAAAGCCTCAGTAGTGAAAACAAAAGCATTAATGACTAGGATCAGTGTCTTTCTATCGAGCAAATGTTTAAGGCGGCTTAATTTATAGAACTGTGAAAGGTTTGAACCCAGGAGTCATTTCATAAGTAAGTTGAGTTTGATCGTCTGGGTGAACGTAGTCCTGAATAGTAGAACAATTTTCATTGCTATGGGGCGCCTCTATGGCACACGCGGGAATACTAAGATATGGGCGAAATAATTTCCGCGTATGCAAAGAAGTGCAGCAGAGATGAAGGGGAGAAAGGGCTGCTTGAGCACACTAAAAACCAGACCACGAACAAGAAGGAGCGGTACGCCGGATTTGAAGTTCACCAAAATGACGGTCGTCTATATATTGAGAACATGGGATGCCATGAGAGCGAATGTAGCTAGTGGCGATCCAAATCCGCTATAAGCTTGACCTTGAAATAAACCCTCAAATTTGACGAAAAATTCTTTTGCATCCACACAAAACTCCAGGTGTTATAAATTAAATCCGTTGCCGATAACAACGCGTCCCCTAAATTCCCTGGAGGGTACTTTTGCATTCGAGCGCTATGTTTGAATTCAGTTTTGAGCTAGCAGTTGACATTAGAGAAGAATTGAGATTTAGGAACCGAAGACCCGGAGACAATTCACGCTAGTGTAAGTAGTTTTTTCCAAGAGTTTTTCATCCTTTAGCGAGTTTCTCATCAGGATATTTAGCCTTTTTCCTTTTTCAGCGAATCATTCTGTTAATGATCGTAACATAGAAGTGAAAAGAGGCGAGCCCGATTTCGACGCGTGAATGGTGAATAAACTTGAATTGTTAGAAAATACTGAGACACTGAGTATCAAAAGAATCTTCAAGAACAGCGAAACGACGACAACATCAGGTAACGAAGGAATGTTGAACGGACCGGGGAATCATGAAGAATCCTGGACCACATAGATTATGATGGATGAAACCCGAGTTAAAAAATGAGGGGTTGCGAAAACAGAGAAGACTTGGCGAGGCATGGACCTTCCCAGAGGCCACCATATCGAGAGAGGGGAGTGGGCCGGCCCAGTTCGAGGGCTCCCCTTTCCAGTTACACCACATAGGAGTAGACTTAACAGATTTTGGGGCATGTTTTAACCGAAGGTCAAACGGCGAGGATGACGCCTAGAATGAGCGAAAAATGAAAAAAGTTACCACGAAGGTAAATAGATAAATGAAAAAAAGGGGAGCCACCAACCAGGCCGATCCAGGGAACCCGTCACAGACAGAGTATCGGTTATTGTTTAGAGAACCCGTCCCAGACCGACCAGATTGATAGCGGGAGTGAAAAACCAAAATAAAATAACAACACCCTAGAAGACAAGCAGGTAAACATTTATTTTGACAACGGTAAATCTCCAACATGTAAACATTTCAGTTCCTGGGGCAGAATCTAACAATATGGCCCCTTTGGCGGCAACTGAAACAGGTAGGCTGCGAGGAACGTGGACGATCACCCGGAAATCGGGGGACCTGCGGGAGCAATACTGAGCGGGCGGAGAGATATGAGGCCTGACGCCGAAGAACGAAGGGACTTTTGAATCGCTTTTGCTACTTCAACGTCCTCCTTATCCCTAACCAATACAAAAATGCTTTGAAAGTGCGGATTGCCGGGGAGAGGACGGCACTGGCGGAGAATTGTGTTAAAATATTTGGTCCTTGCATCCGCTTTGTCCCGAGCTAAATCCACCAAAGACTCGAGTCCTGTCAGAGCTCTATAGGAGTCAAACACCGGCGGGGGCTACGCGAGTTCCTGTTGTAGTGACACGAGAGCCGACGCAACAGAATTAGAGGCAGAGGACCTTTTAACTTTGAAGTTCTCTAACGGTGATCTCAGCCTAATGAAAGAGTTTTAGAATAAAATTGAGACTGGCGAATAATGCAACCCACCAGAAAAAACTTGACCATTAAATTTTGAAACGTGCAGTCGTACTAATGCAACCGATTGGCGCTATAAGAGAAGCTATAGTAGAAATTGCTTGAAAAATAATAGCAAATATAAACATGACTACGTACCACTAGCAAAGGCAGAATAAACTTTAGACAGCTAACTTATAGAGCTCAGGGCTACTAATTTGCGTGACGCTGAAACGGCATTTTATAGGTAAGCATTCACGATTTACTACTGTTAAAAAGGTACCTTTACACTTTACCAAATTAAGTGATTATTTAAGTGATTATACTAACGGATATTTACCCTAAAAAGGTCACCTATAATTTTCGGGAGCCCTATTTCTGGCTGAAATTTTCGACAAGTTAAGTCGGTTTTGATCCCTATAATTTTCGGATCACTAGACTTCAGCTAGGAAATCCGAACAGTTGAAAAATTTTTAGGGGATAAAAATATGCCTATGTCTACCGTTTAAATACTTAAATACGTTAAACAATTCTATGTTTAAGTGGTTCTGAACTATATTCTAGTTGCGTGCCCCTAAGGCTTTGCCCTCCTTTGTGACAGATCCGAAATTGGTGACGAATTCCACTATTTGTTGAAATGTACTCACTCATCACTTTCTCATATAAGGGGTATCTTCTTGGAGAGCCTATACTCGAGAAACAGTAATTTTACGAATATGTCTTGCAAAGCACTATTTCTATATATCATGTCTTTGTGCGATGAAAACATCGCACAAAACATGGTTTTCAGTGTCACGCCATTCAAAATAGATTATAATAAAAATCAAAACCGTTCAATAGATAAAGTCCAGAATCTGGGAAATGAAAGGAGGTACATATACAAAGACCCTCGCCAAGATTCAGGTCAAAGGAATATTTCGTATACGAGATATTCGAAGAAACGTTTTAGCTCGTTCAACTAAATTTATAGAGATTTGTATGGAGACGCCATGCTGGTGCTCATCCGGATGAGCTCCAACATGGCGGACGGAAACCAACAGAAACATCTGTTACCGAGTTTTGCTACAAAAGCGTGAATTTATTCTTCCACGAACTCATAAACATTAAAGTAATACTTTTTCTAATACTTGAACTGTTTAGATAGGAAAATTCCCTGAAATAAGTATTTTTTTTAAACCTACGTGACAACTCTCTGTGCCGTCATGTAAAGGCAACGTCAGGCAAAGGCTTAGAAATTCAAGCGTACTCTATCACAAATCCAAGAACCCTTTTGAAGCGAAAATTTGTATGAAAATTAATTTTTAGCTGCTCTAATACATCGTGAAAGTAAAATCTCGGTAGGATCGATAGTTTTGTAGTTTGAATTTTAGTGACGTCATGTGAAAACCAGCAATAGTTTAAAACCACATAAACATAGCATTGTTGAACGTATTTTTGTATTTAAACGGTAGATATAGGCATATTTTTATCCCCTAAAAATTTTTCATCTGTTCGGATTTCCTAACTGTAAGTCTAGTGATCCGAAAATTATAGGGATTTTCGAAAATTTCAGCCAGCAAAAAGGGTCTCGAAAATTCCAGGTGTCCTTTTTACGGCAAAAATTCGTTAAAAATGGGCAATTATACCATTTTTGGGAGAGGCATGCAAGCAAGAAATGTAACAACAAATGTTCCGAAAATTCTAGATCTCAAATCGTCTTCCGAACAGATATTTTCCAAAAATTGTCGTTGGGTGCCCCTGAATCTCTATGACTGAACACGTTGCGTGAGATAACATACGATATACGGGCTGTAAAATCGAAAGCAATTTGTCCTGTTTGGTCGTTTGAAGCAAGCATTTTTTTATTTCTTTTCTCCCCACTCAGATAGAGTTCCAGGAACGTACCCAAGAGAAGAGCGTTTTAAAATCAATGCAACCGAAAAAGTACTGTGGAAAAGGAAATATTCCCTTGGTAGCCTAACCTGAGATCAGGCCCAATCTTAGCTGCTTCCATACTTTCTCTCTTACGTATTGCGCTAAAATTTCGCCTTTCTCGCCAGAATTTCAATTATGAAGAGAAACGAAAATAGCGCCTGATCTCAAGTTATGGGTAGCCTTGAAAGGGAATTTAAGAAAGGGAATTTTCCGTTTCCAATAGATGTTTCGTCAGTGACACGCTATTTTCATCCGGGTTTTTTCCCATTTTGCAAATCTGAAGATAAATTACTTTTTATATGTCTATGTTGTTCAAACAGCCAGCAGAATCCGTGAGCTACAAAGCGAGGAAGACATTGATCTTTAATCAACATCATTAAAAACTATGAAAGACTACGACAGATTACACATTTCTCCATCCGATGAACGTGATTTGAAGATCCTCTGGGATGAGGTGGATCGTCTGCAATATCAATGCAAAGAGAAACTATTGCACAACATGGTAAGAGAAATATGACGATGATAATCTACTTTCTCTGTAAGGCACGGTCCTTGTCTTAGTATGGGTGTTCTAACTGTTTGTAAAGCTGATAATTGATCCGGAATCAAATACTCTTTTTGAATAGATAATGGCGAAGACCGTTAATGAGTAATAAATGTAATCAGATGTAATGGAAGGTATCCAATTTCTAAAGAAATTGGACGCAGTTCTGTCAAAACTGGTTGATTTCAGTACATAACTTGTTATACCTTTTCTCCCCAGACACTCACGTTGCCTGGAACAATTATAGAAAACTTGAATCGCTTACAATTTGAGGAAGACCTCACAGATTCTCAAACTGACAGGGTAAGGGAAATGAATTGATTATGAGTAACACGCCTTGGCGAGTAAGAAAATCGTGAAATATCATGCTAGAGTCATACGCCAAAGGAGACGCGAGAGATGTTATTTATTTATTTATTTACTTTTTTTTATTATTATCTCCATTTATTTTATTTTATAAGGCATTTATAAATTGTATTATATTACAGATTTGAAGATATTGTTCTTAAGATTTAAAAGCGACGGTCAGGAAAAATCGACTAAAATCTTAATTTCGTGGCAAGAGTTGAAAAATCAATTTCTTTCATTTTTTGTTCATAGATAGCTGTTAGGTAGATAAGAAACCTAATGTAGATAGTTCCTGCCAAAAGCCTTTTATTTGTGAGAAAAATTAGAAGATCGGTTTTCGATGTCGGAGTCTCAGACTGCCCTAATTTTTAACCTGAAATTCGCTAACATCGATTTTCCTCGCGTTCGCAAACGAAGCCGCATGGAGAAATATCATCGGACACTTTCAATGAACAGAAAAATTCTTCTTCTTCCACTAAAAGATAATTTCAGGGCAATAGCGAAGCTAGTCGTACTGAAATATTAAAAAATGAGGGATGGGTTTTCAGGATGAAAAAAGCTTAAGTTCGTTACTCATTTTCGACAGCAATATTTAACATGTGGAATAACTCCAAATTCTCTTCATGCTATTTAAATCACACATTTAGACATTCATTTAAAACATACCTGGGAATCGGCTTGGGTCATTAAAGGAAAATCTGTGTAAGACATCATCCAAAGGAATATCATTCCAATCATAAAAACATCCTATAACTGTTGGACAGAATTTTTTTCTAATGTATTTATTCTAAAGCTACTGGGATTTAGATGCTGTACGAATGCACTTCTGGTGTTATAATTATGTTGCTGAGACACCAAGGCAAGCCGCGAGAGATTGGGGAAAAAAAAGCCCCATCGGAATGTGTGGCAGGCTTAAGTGGCAGGTTGTGAGAGTTTTACCTGCCTTAAATCCTTCAACACTTGCTAGAAGTACATTTTTCTTGGGTGCTTCGTATTTATATACTACACAACGCGTCGCCACGCGGGAGGAAATCTTGTGCATAAGCATAAAACTATAACATTTGACGGGATAAGGAAAGACCCCACTAAGTACTAAGTACAGTACCCAAATCAGTTGAACTGAAACACAGAAAAGAGTCTAAGAAAAATTGCCTCGCCTCAAGATACCGCGGCAGCCATACCGTATTTATTCGATTAACCGCCCTGGGCGCTTATTAAATTTTCAGCATTTTCAGCAAGTGTAGTATGTTTATTTTGCAACAAAACAATAAATGGTAACAACAAAACTCGAAGATGTAACAAGGCAAGGTTCCTGTAAAATACTTTGAAGAAAACTCCGTCTTCGAGGAAGTCTCTTATTAGTACTTATTCAATTTTCTGGGGGTGGGGTGGTGGTGGTCGCTTATTTGAGTTTGAGTGGGAGTGGGAGGGAGGTGGGTTTGGGTGGGCGCTTATTAACTTTTTCTGCGTTTAGGATGGGCGCTTATTCGAGGTGGGCGCTAATTCGAGGTTTGGCGCTTATTCGAATAAATACGGTAGTTTCTGAAGCTTCCCAAACGGAATTGCGCACTCCGCTATATGATTTTCCAACCGGAATTTCCGGTTTTCCCAACCCCTTACCTTTCTTAAATAATTTCGCTGTTGAAATTACTCTTTATTCTTAGAGTACAAATGCTGGAGTACTTTATGATGACCTGCTTAAGTTCTTGAGATTCAAGACCTCTGTAAAAATCATGACCGAGAGTTGGAGCTATGAAGAAGCTAAAACGTTAAGCGACCAGTTAGAGACCTTTACAAGTTTGATGAAAAGAGTGGTAAGTAAGTTAGATGGCCCGGCTCTATAAGACCCAGTTTAAACCTAAAATTTCACAGCATATGCCGTATTTAATTCCCCTTGGTAGACTTACAAATAATGTTATTAAATACCGCATTTGATTCAGCCTTTGAATTCTAATGTGCCGAATTTAACTCCTTTCGCTAACAGTCCTATATATATATTCCTAGTCTTCTCTAAAAACAGCTTATTGGTTATCCAATAAATAGCAGAATACAGCGTAGTTACTGAAGGGGACCAAAACTCCTTTTGTTCTATTCAATGTGCGATTCATTAAGAGCAGAAGAAAATGTTAATTATACGTTTAAGCATAGTTAACAGCGGAGAACGGAAAGCCGTCAAAAATCATTGATGAAATCAACACTGTGAGCTACACTTTATGTTGGGAGTGTTTCCTTTTTTTCAGTTCTCAAATTGGGTTTAAAAAAATTTAATGACGTTTTGTATTTTTTAAATTAATTCAAATGATATTCCAAGTAGATACAAGAAGAGGGCATACTTAAACTAAAAAATCAGTAAGAGACCAGCTGTCGCTCAGTTTGCGTGAGAGCTGTTTATTAGTTCCTCTAGCCAAACACAGCATTGTTAGTATTTTATCGAATGTTTTGTTTCTTATTTATCGCAGCTTCTGAAGAATGGCATCCGTCTGCAACGCCCGGAAGAATTACATGATCTCAAAGATCGAATGCACAAAAGAGCGAGGACGTTCATGGTAAGATCTAGAATCTCAAACAGTGTACTTCAAATAAGTGCCAAAAAAATCTGTTCAATATCACTAAAACGATACATTATTCTCTCTTGGACGATATTAATACTTCTGCTTCTTAATGAATTAGCCACCTGTAAACCAAAGTCTTTTATTTATGATTCTTGCAGGAATTCTTTGAAGAAGAGTGCAGGAACGCGGACGGTGGCCCCTGGGTAATTGCGGAATCAGACATTGATGATGTCAGAAATTATGTTGTTTTACGGACTTTATACGAAACACTATTACTTTTCGATGTGGACCTTGGAAAATTGACTGCATAGATGTAGATCCCAACTAAATTAAACCTAACCTGATTCTGGAACACAGAATGAATAAAGTTTATTGCTATTGATCCAAGTATGTGCTCTGTATCTATTGAGAGTGAATACCCTACATACATACTTTACCCTCGTGTTTAAAGGAAGTCGTAGCTGAATCTGAGCACATTTAAAAATTTATAAAGCTTTATTTGATTCATTTGATAGATTCTTCGAAGACAGTGGTGTCATATGGGTCGACCCAAAAAAAATTAGAAGGGTTTGTATGGAGTTTTCTAAGCATAACTGGGCTACGATCTCAGAGACAATTTGCCCCGAAAAGCTCATTTTTGGCAAGTAGGCCTCTTGGACATTGTTCTTTCAAATCATCATTCAAATCTTTCATATCCTGTCAAATCCCATAATTTCAGAAATTCCTTTTAATGACGTCATCACTCTAGTACTCTATAGGCAGGTATTTGAAGGCGAAGGGAAAGGCGGGAAATTAGACGCACGAGATCGCGATGGGTGCAAAGCCACCCCGCTCAACTGATGTACTAGCTAGTGCGCCCTATAATTAAGGCCTCAGCTAATTCCAGCTTTTCCCAGCACCCCTCCCTCCGGGCTACTGCGGGGCATTCCCCACCTTGTCAGTCCTGGGGTGTGGGGCATTTACAAATTTTGTGCTGCCCGGGCCTCGGGTATTTTCAAACCTCGGGGCCATTCCCGAGCTTTTGACAAGCACGCGGTTTCCTATCAGAATAAATTATAACTACACAGAGAATTTTACTGGGAAAAAAACGCAGATTGGCTCATCTGTCAAGGACAGGAAAAAGTTGAAAAGGGTTGTAAGGCATATTCTTGATTTTATGCATTTCTTCATTGCTTATCAAGCCAGAATTACATAGTGAAATGGGAAGCTATCGACGTGAATCAACGTTTTTTGGTTATTGAATCAAATTTCTGTTGATATTATTTGAAGAAAATCCCATCATATTTTTAAAACTGTTCATAACATACAACCATAACTTTACAGCGCTCTACTAGGACCCCGGGAGATTTGATAGCTCAGGAGTCCCCACCCTCGGGAATTTGCCATCCAAGGCAAAAGAAATGCTAATGTCCGGGGTTCAACCCTGGGGGTGTGGGGGGCGGGGGCGGGGGGGCTGGGCGCAGCTGGAATTGACTGATGCATAATTCCCTCATCCCTTTTCTTTTCAAACCACAACTTTCAAACCATTCTACACCACTTGGACAAACAACAGCGAAGAGAGGTAGGATCTTGGTGTAGATCAGGATCAGCAATATAGAATATAACTAAGTATTGAAACAAAACTGAATGTAAGGCTGGCAATACGGCAAAAGGCTGATCTATCCGTGGCCAATATTTCGGCACTCTTTCAATGTAGCTTTGTCCCTGAGGAAGGCTTATTTTGTTAGCCGAAATATTGGCCCATAATAAATCAGCCCTTTGCCGTATTGCCTGCCTTGCATTTAGTTATGTTTTAATTCCCACTTCAAGAGACGCCTGGCATTAGTATCTCTACATCAGAGATCTGGCAAGAAAGAACCAGTCGGTTTTATTTACGCGTGAGTGGACCTATACATTCAAGGGTTTTAAAAATTAATGGTAAGGCTAATCGGATAGTAATATATTTGCTAATTATTTCGATGTTAGGTAATACTATCCTTCATCAGGGGATAGAAAAGTTGACTTAAAAACTATAATGAACAGTTACAATATTTATAAAAATAATACAAAAACCAGTGACAAAATGTGATTGGTAAAGAAAGACAGTAGACGTAAGGTTACTATGAAAATACAAACAAAAATACACAGAATAAAAATAGATTAACTTTCTTGTCTGGCGTCTGTTGATCCCGTTACTAAGGTTGCGGTGTTTGTCCCTTTGAAATTTAAAATGCCTTACAATACAGATACCATCTCCGTCTAAACTAGTGAGTTCTAATTAAGTTACGGTCATTCCATTAAATCTCGTCAAAGACATTAAAATTCATTCCCTTAGAACTCAACTATCATGGCCGACAATTTCTTTTTGTTTTGTTTGGTTTGGTTTTGTTTTTTGCTTTTTGTTTGTTTTTTATTGCGTTGGGTTGTTTTGCTTTTTGTTTTGTTTCTTGGTTCCTTTTGCCATATACCGTAAAATTCCGAAATAAGCCCGTCCATGTATAAGCCCCTCCAAATATAAGCCCCCCCAACCCGGTAACGCAAAAAACCCTCCGTTAAATCGCCCCTCCTAATATAAGCCCCCGGGCGGCCTTGTACTTGGAAAATTGCCCTCAAATACAAAGTAAAAAAAGCTAAAACGGTAAATTTACTTCCAACTATAAGGCTAGCCCAATCGATTTTGAAACGCAAATTTCCCACCGTAGATAAGCCCCTCCAAAAATAAGCCCCTCAAAAAGGGCCTTTAAAAAATATAAGCCCCGGGGCTTATTTTGGGAATTTTACAGTATTTTTGGGCTTGTTTTCCCTTTACTCCTTCTAATGGTCCTTTTCTTGAGTTTCACAAGGTTTTGCGCGCGAGGTTTTGCGATACATGTATTTCTACTAGATAACTAAATATTTGCCTGGCATATATTTGGTGTCAGGTCGTCTTGCTACAAGTCAAGTCCTTTCCCATCACACCCAAAATGTTGTAGTAACAAACGAAGTGGCCAAGGGGCAAAATCGTAGTAGATTTTCATATAGTGACAGCCTTGTTGCTTTGTTTTTCATTTAAGTAAATAGTTTGGCTGATTTCATTGACAAAGCCAAACCACCGAATGTTTCCTAGCCTGCGAACAGCAGACGAATTTCCAGTCTTCACTTCTAAATGTTTCCAGATACTCCAATGATTTTCCTTATGCTTTAGATTCTTTAGAAGCCTGTTTGGTTAATTTGTAGGTGACCTTAAAGTTATTCTAAAATTGCTAGCTACCATGATGGATCCGATCGAAAGTTCTGGGAAATAGAGTAGCCGCACTTTCGTTAAAAAATTCTACAAGGGACGTTCTGTCGTTCTTCTGTATCAAGAGTCATTCTCTCTTGTCTTTATCTATACCGAAATTTTCAGTAGACTTTCTTGTAGCTATAATCGCAATATCTTGGTAATAAAATGTGAAAAACACAATCTCCAAAACTCCGAAAATCTTAGACGAATGAAATGGCTGTCCAGAAATTTTTGCTCACTCGAACAGTTCGTTGGGTGTCCTGTGATTCCTTTCGAAGTCTGCTGATGACGATGTCGTCGGTAGATTTCACACAAGGGGAGGTTACAAAGGCTTGCTCAGTCAGCAGCTCAGAGGAGTGAATTTGACCAGGGCTGAGTTTTTGTTGTTTTTTTAAAAAAAATAACCATGAAATTATATGCTCTTAGCGTTGTACGGAAAGATTCAAAGTCAACGACACTAGTTTCGGCCTACGATCTTCAATCATTTGGCTACTTCCAACGATCAAGGTAGGTTTTGACATGGTTGCCATACATCAGGAACACACATTCAATGCAATTGAATATTCTAAGCTTATATTTTTCCGGTTGCCTCCGACTATTCGATCATATGAATTATAGTTTATTTGTTTACTTTGTAATTTCTATGTGTATTGGATCGAATGGTGTGATTTAATATTGAAATCAACAGAAAGTCAATTAATCAAAATTTATAAGGGTATTAAAAGTA
This sequence comes from Porites lutea, assembly GCF_958299795.1. Classification (NCBI taxonomy): domain Eukaryota; kingdom Metazoa; phylum Cnidaria; class Anthozoa; order Scleractinia; family Poritidae; genus Porites; species Porites lutea. The sequence goes on along the minus strand of NC_133204.1, from coordinate 49,944,639 downwards.
AAATACACTTGTGTCAATGTTGTATCAAACGTGATACAACATTTGAAATACCTACATGTGAAAATTACAAACCTTTTGCGGGTAGTAGTATAAACAAATAATAACACGATTTGTACGTGATATTTGTCATAAATACCACTCGTGATATTTCAAAATTGTCTCAAATTTCACTCGCCTATTACATGTACGTATAACAATAGACCATTTTACAGTTGTGGACTTGGTGTCCTAGCCTTTGAGTGAACGTGAGGCTGAGGTTGACCTTTGTTTGATACAAACCTCCCTAGTCAGTAGTGGCCCTCTTAAAACCAAATTGATAATAATAAAATTACAATAATAATGATAAAAGCCTATTTACAAATAGTGATTATAATATAACATCTTAAAAATTATAGAGATTTAAAAAATTGAGAGATATCAAAAACGGAAGTGAAAACATTGGTAAAAAGGGGAATCCAATCTACAATGATATTACAGCGGTGCTTATATTGGCGTGAACACCTAAAATATGTCTGGAATGTTTATTGTGTTGCAACCAATCACACGTGAGATCTTCACACCACAGAAACCACAGGCAGCGAACAGTGTCCGATCCGTCATGGAACAAATTATTTTCGTTTTGTTTAAGGATACAAACTGCCTTATTAGGAATTTAAAACACCACTGTTCCCCAAGATCAGTGCCGAGGGCCGCATCCAGTACATTGTTTGATTTTAGAAAGAAAAGTTTTAGAAGCCAACGCAACGTGACGGCGACCAGCTTTCCATGTAACGACATATCACATGAAGACAATAAAAAATGAACAATTGTGATGTTTTCGTTTTTGATAGCACAATCCTTGCTAATATTTTTTTTTAGAACAAGGGGATTCGATTTGTATGAACTAACGATTGAACCTTCGAACTACTATCTACTACCTACGATCAGGTGTAACTACCGATTTCGATCGTTACAAAAAGTTTGAAAACTCGCGCGCCAAACTGTCGCATACGTAGGCCCGGCACATCGGCTTTGTAATTTATTTCAAAATCGCTCAAACCTGTATTCTTCACTATAATAGCAAATGCTGTAAACAAATAGGAAGGAAAAGCAATTGTTTACTTGTAAAAAGACTGAATGTTAAAACAAAATGAAAATAATTTGTTCCGTGACAGATAGGAAACCGTTCGTTGCCTGTGGTTTCTGTGGTGTGATGATCTCGTCTGTGATTGGTTACATCACAATAAACATTCCAGACATATTTTAGGTGTTCACGCCAATATGATCACCGCTGTAAAAAAGCACGGATTTTTTAAAAATCAGAAAAACTTTTTAACTTTAAAATTGTCCACGGTATAATTTGAGGCGGCATTATTAGTCAGTGTAGTCTTCATCAAGTTAAAGGGGGTGGTTGCATTGGTTCTAAGTTAAGAGTATTTAGTTCTTTTATGGAGGAATAGAAGAATGTTCTCCTCATTACTTCGGTTCTTGGCTTTAGTAAGCAGTATAATGTTTTTGTTCTTGTAGAATACTTGTGTTTAAACCAAAGTGAGTCTAAGATTGTAGTTAAGTTCTCTGGTGCTCTTCCATCAATAACTTTCTTTTAAAGACTGATTTTATTGAGCTTGAATATTTGACCAATTGGCAGCCACTTAAGCTTTTGAAAATTATCAAAAAATTATGCATCCCGAGGACTATCCAAAATTAATCGAGCGCAGCATTTTTGAAGTTTAAACTGTTCATCTAGGTTGGTTGGCTACAGTTGCTCCAAATAGTACAGCAATAAGTAAAGAGCGGTTTGATACTTGCATTGTAGAGAAGTAATCGATATTTTGGTTGGTACATATTTCCAAGCTCTTGCTAAAATTGCATTTCTACACAATGAAGTATTAGAATACAAGGACGACTTTGGAATATCTACTGAAGTTACATGTTCTTTAACATTACAATGATCCTAGTATTACAGACTGCTGAGGTTGTCTGTATGTGGCTTGGAGTTGGTTTTCATACTTGCTTAGATCATTATTTGTCGAATGGGAATGTGGATTTGTAGGACTTCTTATAATTCCATGCACAACATGTTATTTTGGTCAAAACAGAAATTAAGTGCATGTAAACCAATAAAAACCATCCATGTTTACTAGCTGAATTTCATTGATAAGACTAGTTAAAATATTATTTGAACATCTCAATATTATTTATGTGTTTACTGTCTACTACTGTACTGTCAACAGTGTAAAGGAATTTATGCAATTCACAAGTCAAATCCTTGTTGAGAGGACAAGAGCAAATGAAAGGGCTTCAGTAAAAGAGCAAGGTAATAATCAAATTATTGACCCTAAACTGCCATATGGCCCTGGTATGCAATTTACCAGCGAGCCACAGCTGACATAAATCTCTAAACACTTCCATTAATTTACACTTTACACCAGAAATACTAACATCTGTGACCCTTTTGTTAGTTACATTTGTGTTTAGTTCTCTATTCTTAACTGTAATAGAGTACCGAAGTGTGACGTCATAGAAAATGAAATTTGTGAAATTATGGGATTTGTTAAGATATTCCGAAAGAACAACGTCCAAGACGCCTACTCGCCAAAAATTAGCAATTTGGAGCAGATTGTCTCTGAGATATTAACCCAGTTATGCTCCGATGACTCCATACAAATCCTTCTAAATCTTACCTGGTTCCTAATCTTATGAACCAAGCCAAATTTAGAAGGATTTGTATGGAGTCGTCACAGCATAACTGGGCTAATATCTCAGAGACAATTTGCCCCTAATTGCTAATTTTTGGCGAGTAGGTGTCTTGGACATTGTTCTTTCAGAATATCATAACAAATCCCATAATTTCACAAATTTCATTTTTATGACGTCATCACTTCGGTACTCTATGTCTACACTATTTTACTATATTGACCATATTTTACTTTCACTATCAAGACTAGGGGGTTGTCATTTTTTTCTTTTGGTCAAGAGGGGAGATGTCAAAAAATACTGCATCATGTGGAAGGAAATGAAAAAATTTTGTCCCTTCTGCCCCCCCCCCCCCCCCCCCCTTGCAGTGAATATAATGAATGCAACCATTATTCATTAAAAACGAAATATTCAAAAATGTTTGAAAACACCGTCTTTCTTATTTGTTTACTTTGCAGAATATGTTTGTCATGTGTTTGTGAGATCAGATTCATTAGGAGGTGTTGTTATATCAGACCTTGAATATCCTCAAAGAGTTGTCTTCACTCTTTTAAATAAAGTAAGTGCCAATAATATTAATTCAAGTTAATGTTACAAACTGTAAGAATCTGCTTAAACTGACTGACCCAAGAGGATAACTAATACATGTTTTCATGATTTTCTGAGTTTGACGGTAAACTGAAGTGATATTTTCTAATAGGTTCTAGAGGATTTTTCAAAGTCTTTTTCACCAAACGTCTGGAAAACAGCCCAGCCTGAGTAAGTACACAAAACTCCATAATGTTTTAGAAAGTACCCAACCACATACAACAGGTTCCCCTGCTGAATTGAAAGAACTGACATTACAAATTTGTGTGTACATGTATGTGGATTCTAGCTAATGCAGAAGCCAAGATAATTGCCAGCCATTCCTAAAATGCCTGCTTATGAATGACCCAAAAGATGCCCCAGTTCACATGCAATTTGTTAAGTAGCTGTCAAAATCCCTTCAGCTTGCCGCAAGATATTTGCATTTTTTTCCTTGTTTCATAGGACTTTATCCTGGCCAGCATGTGATAAATACCTAGAAGATTATCAGGTGCTTATCGTCCTTCTGTCAGTTGTTTTCTTTGAGTAAATTGCAGCCTGTAAGTAATGGTTTGGATTGTTTTAACAACTTAGCATCATTTGTTACTTAGAATCCAAGAAATGCTGATGCTATGACAAAAGTACAAGCAGAACTGGATGAAACTAAAATTATTTTGGTAAGGTCTATTTTAAACTAATTTATTGAGTACATTGCAAAGTACATGTACTGACAGTAATAATATACCGGGCATACATATTTAATTTTTATCAAATGGTCAGGTACAGTGTGCAATTATTGTCAATCTATATCCGTCCCTGATGGTATAACTTGGTTATGATAGCAGCAAGCAAAAGAGCATAATGATTAATACCAACATCATTATCCTTTGGTGTGCTGTGCACCAGAATGTTCTTTATGACAGTCTTCCCTGCCATGTGGTCCTGCATGGTGGATTCCAAATCATTCTGACTAATACTCTAGAGCTAAGAGAGTCTGTAAGTTCCCATGAAGAGCTACTGGGAGGTTGTGGTTCTACCAAACAAGTGATGATATCACTTCCCATACTGCTTTCATGCAGTGTCCACTAAAACAGAAGATGTCTGCACTTCAACGGCTTCTCAGATATGGTTCTTGTGCTCAGTCCAATAAATGTGTTGTGCTCTGTGCAGAAGGTTTTGTCCAGCTAAATACAAGAAGAGTTGCCTCTACTAGCAACTAGATTATGTAGATTTTGGAACTATTTTGGGGGTTTGAGTTCCAAAGTTTTTCAAGTCCACACTGTTTTCCTTTTTTCGTCATTCTTCTGGGATTCCTTAGTCCATGACCTAAGATATTATTACAAGGGACTGACATAAGACCTTAGCATCTTTGACCAGTTTTGCTATAGTTGCAATTTTCATAAAATAATTTTTTTTCTGTCCTTCCTTTATGCAGCATAACACAATTGAAGATATACTAGGAAGAGGAGAAAAACTTGATGACCTTGTAGACAAATCTGAAGGTCTGACTCTACAATCTAAAGCTTTCTACAAAACAGTAAGTGAGATTAAGGAGGGTGGAAGGGGGCTGAAGGAAAACTGTTTGGCTCAACTCTGTGGTTGTGAAATACACATACACATTGTATGATGCTTTTTTTATAATAGGGAATGGGGTTATTAAAATCTTCAGATTGGCTTCAGGGAGGTTTTTTTGGGCTTTTGATGTGATCATTCACATCTTGTGAGTAATACAGAGTTTCTCCTAACAGGATCCATTTTTGTAAAGTAAAAGCTGCTAGCTGGTTTGCTTTTTCAAGTCTTTACCTACTATAGTGTCTGTAAAATTCTTAATAATTAGATTTTTGGTGGTGTGCCTGTAATCTTAATTAATGGAACTTAGTGCTCGTCTGCTATAACCCAAATTACATGTAATTTAATTTTTCTTTACCTTGCAACTTTCAAGACAGCCAAAAGTCATACAATTCAACCAAATTTCCAAATTTTATTTTATAAGTGCTCAAAAAAAATTGTACCATGTGAATTAAGAGTTAGATGCCATCATTCAGGAGCAGCAAAGCCGGGGGGGTGGGGGGGGGGGGGGGGGGGCTTGGGATGCTTCAGCGCCCCCCATCCCACCAACCCCCCCACCCCAAGAATTATTCAGAGGAGAGTCTCCACAGCCTTCCCACTCCAAGTTACTAGCCACAACTGCCCCCCCCCCCCCCCCCCCATGTGGCCCACAATTTTTTCTTGCAGCTTAAAGGTTAATTAAGCATTTAAAAGTTGTAAAATGGCCAATTAATTTTGAATTCATACAATTTGCATACCATTATTATATTATGGCTTGGCTCATATGGCATAGCTCAACTGAGTCTGCGTGAATGAATGAATGAATATTATGACTCTGTATTGTTTTGTGGCCACCGTAATTATTATTAAATGATTGTTTGTTTCTTTTTTTTTACTTTATTAGGCGAGGAAAACAAATTCATGCTGCTGTATACAATGATCATGGAAAATCCAACACAGGGCTTAATGTTATTTTTGTATATTGAAAGAAAAATTACTTAACAGCTATTCAATAAAGTTAGGTATATATAAATCCCCCCAAATAATGACAGGCATTGGAAATTTTTTTAGTGAGATGAAACAGGCCAAAATAAAAGCTTTCCCTGGGCAAAGTTTGATAATGTTGAGTTTCAATTTTTTCCTTGGTTCAAATTTAATTTCCTGAACAAACTACTCATACATTACCACACTCCCACACAAAAGAAATTAAAATTTGAGCAAAGGATAATTGAATCACAATTACATTATTTATAGGTCTACAAAGCTTACCAACATAGGGTAACTATTTAGCTGTTGAGAATGACTTAGATATAGAACAGTTTTTGTTTTGTACATGTAAATTGTTCTAAGCAACTACCAGATACTTTTCCATAGGAATATTATTAGTGTAGCCTCTGTACAGATGCCCCCCTTCCCTCAGAAAAAAATTGGGGAGACGTTTGTGAATCACAGTCATTAAACATGTTCCTCTTTCCCCAGAATGTGGGTGAAAGCCTCTGATTGGTTGTAATGTTAATGCCATGACACAAGTTATTTCTGGTGTTATGATTGGTGAATGAATCTCAGAAAAGATTCCTTTGGGAAAACCTCAGCCTTTATGGACAGCTTCCCACATTTTAATATACATGGACGTTTACTTGTATTTTGGCTCTCTCGAAATAAGACCACCAATGTTTGCTGCACTGGTTAGGGGTGTTTCTGTTCGCTGCCCATGGCTGTTGCAAATAAAAGAGAAGGGCGTACAGAACTCAACGCTTAATCAGCGATCAAATACCTGGATTTCAGCGTTAACATTGTGTGGAAGTTAGTTTTTCGGACCACGTGCTGGTCATGGCTGGTCATGATCCTTTACACAGAACCTACATGTACTCGAAATCATTGCATAGATCAACTCCTGCATAAAAGGCTTGGTTGGAAATGTAAACAGTGCTTCCAAGATCAAAATTCTGTCAAACAAAAAACCTCAGGAAATGGATGCACAGGAAACAGACCGACCTTAAGAGCTGAAAAATATGGAAGAACATGTACGTGTTAAAATCCTCAAAGCATAATATACTTGTTAAGAATAATAATTGATAATAGTAATGTTGAGAACATCCGAGAGAATAACTGTGTACATGTACATGCTGTACAAGAGTCCAGACTTGTGTTGGTCTGTCAACACCTTTTCAACTGTCAGAGGAAAAAAAAAAAAATTTATGCAAATGTTTACCAGAACACAATTAATGATGATGATTCACAGACGTCTTCCTCTCCGATTATTTTTTCTGAGGGCAGGGGTGTGTCTGTACGTAAGCTATTAATAGCCATGATTTTAAGGCATTGGTGAGTGTAAATTGCTGATCCAAATATATCTTATTATCCTATAATTTTTCCACAAAAGGTGGTTTGTCATGTAATAAACCAACACCTCTTGGAAAGAATGACATTTCCCTGCACTGATTAACGCTCAAGATGGGGTCCCGGGGGGGGCACTGCCATATATGGGCTATATAGGTATGTGCCGCTGTGAAGGGTATGGTTTTCAAGCAGTTTACTCTAGGATAGGGTATATAAATCAGAGCGTTTGGGTCTAGAATAGGGTATCATTTTTCAGGAAACTGATCAGTTGGTTGAAGATTTTATCTGGAGTAGGGAAACGGGGAATTGCCACTCAAACATATAAAAAAATCAAATTGGCAATTTGAAATTTACGCAACTCAGCTTGTTTTGGCTAGACTATGCTAGTGACCTCAGTAGTTTCTGGAAAACAGCTACTCTAGGATAGGGGGGATTTGGGGAGTTTACTCTAGTATAGGGTAGCAAAATTCACCTGAACTAGCTCTGGTATAGGTTAAGGGTTCCAGGGTACCAGCGGTACATCCCCACCCAGAAATTCCTAAAGTACCCCCCCCGGGGATGGGGTCCTTACAATCCTGATTACTTGTGATCAACTTCATGTTGCTGTTACATTAATGTTGTTGCATAGAAACAATAATAAAGAGCCAATAAGAAGCATACCAGTGAATTGTTGCTACTTTAAAAGGTTAACTTTTTACTGACATTAAGCAATATTCAGCTTTCCTACGTTCATGTCAAGAGGTTACTTTTTACCCAGGTTAGAGAGCTGGTTATCAAACCTATAACGGATATCCTCCACATCTGTTCAGGCAGACTGCCAGGCCCTCAGACTGATTTATGCAGTCTGCTTTTAGTTTGGGTGTTGTGTTACACTGTAGGATGTGTTGTTGGTTGGTTAACAAAAAGGAGGAAATACTGTAGGTTGGCCTGAGCACCAACAGCAAGTATTTTATTTGCAATCTGCATGCTTTTTATAGAGTAGTAATAGTTGATTCTGAACTGTAAAATGATGAATACTAGTTGTTATTTTGAATTCACATCAGTCAAAGGTCCCCTTTAGTTTTGACATCTTACCAAGAGCATCTACCCGTGGGTGCTTTTACACTACAGGTCTTTTGTCACTTGGCTCCAATTTGTTTTTCTTTTTTGAGGTATGCTGTGCAAGAGGTGTTGTCTAGTGTAATAAACACATCTAGCAATGATTACTACAACAGATGGGCAGAGCTTTGTTAATCATGTACTTTGTACAACACTTCGTGCACACAGAGTTGCTCACCTTACACTGGTGTCTCCTTTTGAGAGTGAAGAAATACAAATAAATCTATAGTTACAGTAATAAAAATATCATGCATGCAAATAAAACTTCCCTTTGTAGTAAAGGTACATGTAAGTACAGGGTGCAACAGAAATGCTGTCCACTTGCCCAAGACAAATGATATTTGCTTGGGGACAAGTTAATGCTTCAGGAAATAATATCAACAAAAAAATTGTTCTTTTGTGAAGGAGCTTTGTGTACATAGTAGAGAGAACCCCCTGACAGATTAAAGTAGAACATGGAAAAAGGCTATTATCTCCAAGGACAATATCAGATTTTACTTTTATCACACTTGTCCAAATAACAATTTTTTTTTTCGCACCCTGTTAAATAATATTGCAGTTAATGAATAAAGTTCCTTTAGGGGTTTAATTCAAAATTTCTGACGAGCATCCCCACCCCTTTCATATGCAGAGTACCCCCCTCCCCCCGGGAATGCAATGTATAATTATAAGTGAAGGAAAGATAGACATCAATGTGCATGCCCTTGTTTTGTACAAAGTGAGTAATAACAATACGTCTGGAAACCAGTTTGAACTCCCACCACTGTGTCTCAATATCATGGGCTCAAATAATCAAAGCTCTACCCTCTTGAATATTGATTTTGTAATACATGTATTTGTCAAGTGTTTTGCTAGAAAAGTATTAAGACGGAATCCACTAGGACATGGAGTAATTTTGATTTTTAGTGGACAAAAATCTTGTACCAGAATAACTTAAGGCATATTGCATTCTTTCTTACAGTTTTCAAGGACTAAAGATGTAATAAATCATCAATTTCGTTTGTAAGATGTAATTTTGTCAAATTGGACATTTCTTTTCTCGGGCTCCCATGAGAAATTTTTTTTGGTGTTACTACAGATTCTGTAGTAACACCAAAAAAAATTTCTCATGGGAGCCCGAGAAAAGAAATGTCCAATTTGACAAAATTACATCTTACAAACGAAATTTTCGAAATTTTACATGTGTAATCACTATTCTTGTGAAATTTGTCATTCACTTTCTCGGACTTCCATTACAAATTTTCTTTGGTGTTACTACAGATGATTTATTACATCTTTACGCCTTGAAAAAAGTAAAAGAGAATGCAATATTCTTTAAATTATTCCGGTACAAGGTTTTTGTCCACTGAAAATTAAAATTACTCAATATTTTTCTGGTGGATTCCATCTTAATAGTGAAATACACAGTCACTATATCTTGCAAGTCTGACGTACTTGTAACTTTAGTCAAACCCCACTTTATGAACACCTGCTCAATACAAACACATTATTATGGACAGCTTCCTCTGATGAACGCCCGCTCAATACGGACACATTACATTTTCGCTAAATTTAACCTACTAAATGCCCCCTCAGTGTTCCTGTTAATGAGGATTGACTGTACAATTATGTACTACTAAAACTAGGCATCTACTGACAAAAAAAAGTAATGTGTAGAACAGGACTTAGGAGTAAAATGAGAAGGGAATGGGAAGAGCAAGAAAAAAAAATCTCTCTTTCCCAGTCCCATGATTCATACAGTTTGCAGGGTGGCTGGCTACTTGTCAATCGCTTGGTTAAAAAAAGTGGATGTCCCCACATGATGATAACCACTGACTTCAATAAGTAAAAATTTTATTAAAGCATTGTACAGTACAGATAAATGATGAAAATTGCTCTTCCATACAAATAAATGGAACACCACTTGGAAGACTATCCAATTTTTACACAGGGAGGAGATATTAATTGGAAGAAAGAGATGACAATCATAGATAGACCTTCACCAATACACAATGCATCTAAAACAATGGTACTGCAAAGGAAAACAGAATTGCTCAAGTTAATACTTATAAACACTCAAAAACCTGACTAAAGGGTCATGAAGACAACACCTACTTCACAGAGAACACCTTTTCAGCACAAGAACAGACGGAAAAATAGTAAGAATGTTTGTTGATATAGTTTTTGGTTGTGAACTGACCCTACTGTGCAAGGTGGTGCACTGCACAAAATATTGCCATTGCCACAGGGCTGCAAGTGGTAATCCAACTATGCCATACCATCGATTATGACAACAAAAGGTATATAATGTAAACAAAGCCGACTCATCATACCATGCTAAGCAGTGTGCAAAGAAAGTCATGTCCGATAACCCGGGGCTAGTGGATTTTGTTATCGGGCTAGTGATTTTTGTTCTCAACTTGCCGGACGGGCAAGTGTTTGTTTTTGGGAAATTCAAATTACAGAAGGATTGTAATCAATCCTGCAAATCAAAAAGGGTTTTGGGGCTAGTTGAAAGGACTTTTGGGCTAGTACATGCTAACTACACCTTGCCCAAATGGCAGGCTGTAAAACTGACTTTCTTTGCACCCTGCTAAGGTACATGTTTACAGTTACTGGTACCTCTCCATTGTACTTTTAGGAGTGACTTTCATCTAAGAAAAAGCTTGCTTACATTTATTTTGAATCGGATTGTTTAAAGTTCATGATTTGTAAAGTGAAGCAAAGAAATGCCTGTAAACATACATTGTAAAGCAAGTCAAAAGACATAGCTTATACAATAAACTGTTGTTTTTTTAGAGCTCCTTCTCCTTACTCTTTCCAGACTTGGTATTAATTTTGTTGTCTTCAGAAGCTATCAACAGAACAGGGAAACCTTGACAAGCAAAGCTGAGAGAATTCTTAAGCATTTGCTTGGGGGACTAGTAATCAACAATGGATTAGCAACTTTATGTCCGTGTTGCACTTAAGTAAGAACCTCTGACCATTCACACCTTTTGCAGCCTCAGCTTTTCTGATGGCCTCTAACTCTGCTCGTTCTTTGGCTCTTGCAGCTTCAACCTCCCTCTCTTGAGCTGCTATGGGTTTTAGATATTCTACAAAAGTAGAAAAATTACTTTATAGGACCAGGTACTGCTCAGCAATAACTGGTACATAATGTAAGAGCTTTTTGGAGCAAGGATTAGCACAGTCAGTTACATTACTGTGAGGCTTTCTTTGCACGAGGTTTTTTAGTTCCATTCCCAGGTGTGGCCTTAGAGAGAGGGGGCAAAATGAGCACGCTGCTGTTGTTGGCCTCAGGTCCGTCAGTCTAATGTGTACTGTTATGAGTTACTGATGTAACATAAGGACCTTTAACTTTCAAACACTTTATTTTTACACATCCCAGGGGCCAGGTTGACAAAGTTACATGTATGTCTTGGTTTGGCTGTAGTTTTTTAAGTCAGGTAAAATTTGACTCTGAATTTCTCATAATAGCACAGCAAATGGTATAATGAGTACTAGTGGCTCCTTTAGAAGAATACCTTATTTTTTCTGTTTCAATATTAAGTTTTGCCAACTTCCCAAAACAAAAAGACTCAGGTACCCAACCTCCTCACAGTGTTCCCAGAGATTGACTACTCTGTAATAGCTAACCAATAAAACAGAAATTTACCATTTCTCTTATATCCATAGGCCAGGCCAAGCAGTAAAGCAGCATACCTTGAAAACTGTAAAACAGAAAAAACTGTTACATTCAGTTCACTAGTCTGTCATACATAATACTGAAATAAAATTGAAATCAACTGATACCATCACAGTGTTCAATGTTGATTCAATGTAAGATGCATATTCCAACATTATTTTAAAACACCCCCTTTGTTAATTCAGACACCTTGCTGTCATGAACATGTTATAGTTATTATGTCCCTGGCATGCTTTCTAACTCTCATGGTTCGGAATCGCCCGACTCACAGTTTGGGCAGTCAACTCATGGTTTCACGATTTAGCTTCCAAATCTCATGGTGAATACTTTTTATGAATTTTTTAATTACTTGGTATTATTTAATATGAAATGTGTCAAAACTTTTTAATTTATTAATATTTTTAGGAAGCATATATTTTTGTAAATTTTATTATCTGCAAATATTCTTCTTACATTAAGTGGTTAGGTTGGTAGTATTTTGAATTTTATTCGTTGTCAATATTCTTCTTATATTACATACTTAGTTTGGTGGTATTAGTAGGCCAGCTAGAAGACCAGACACTTAAATAAAGTTCATCATCATCATCATCATGACCAAACTATTCTGCCTTTTTGGTTTGCCGTGTCTAGATACCTGGCAGGCGGGAAATGTTTTCAAAAAACTAGATACCCAGCAGTCAGAAATTTTGACCATTTTCATGAAATAGCTTGTTTAATTCCTCTTAGAACACAAGATATTTGTCTAGGAATCTCAAGCAATTGTACATATTGCTTTAGGTTAAAAGTAGAAGTGACTGTCGAGCTTGGGTATATGGTGAAATATCAATGTTTTCGACACTTCGAAAATATTCAAGTTCTGACACACTGAGTCAACTCCTGATGAATATCCACAGAAATTATCAAGGAAACCTCACCAGAATATTAGTGTTTGTTCAGAACCGCAAAGCAATTCTAAATAGAGGTTTCGTCTCACTGTGGACAAATTCTCCGAGGTTGCATTAAGCATATTCTTTAGAATCTTGACTCACGGGTACAGTTTTCAAAATATTGCCGGGTACCTACACACTTCCTTATATGAAGCATATTTTGGAAATCTCCACGTTTGAGGTCCAAATCTCCAGGGTTTTGGAAGCCTTTTTTCAAAGACGCCAGATTTGTACGGTTTAGGGGTTGAATGGTGTGCCCTGGAGAAAAACCCACTCGGTAGTTTCGACTGTGGTTCAATATCTAAGATTAACTAAAATCAGCTTGGAAATTGAACAAATCTAATTATATGCTCAAAAAACAGGAAAACAGGAAGATAACGTTCAAATATACAGCCCATAAAATGCATTCAATGTAAGCTTAAATAATTGTTTTAAGCAAAAACATGATTCTCGCGGAAAAGCCCTTGGCAGCTTAAAGTGCTGCGGCCTCAAGATTCCCTGTAACTAAAACGTCTGATTTCATAATTTTCCATTTCTCTACGTACCTTAATTGCTGGATTTACTTTCAAAGGCATCTTTTTCTTTCAATGGAGTCGATTTAACACCCGGGAGCTTTATCCAACACTGTCAGGATAGGCAACCTACCCGACTCACAACCAAAATGGCGACGAGGAGTGGAATCAAGCCCATGATTGCCCATGATGCTTTTCCAACCTCGTTCCCAAGGTTCTCTCTCTTAGTCCTCGCCGCTGCGGAAGGAGGAACGTCTACGACTCAGAAGCGACAAAGGTTTACAAAGGTTGATTTAATACCATTTATCAACCTCGTCCCCAGGGTCTTTTCGCTTCCAATTTTATAAAGGAGTTTTCGTTCAGTAAAAACGGTACGGGTCGTTTACCATTTGCCTAAAATTTCTGGACAGAATAAAAAATATTATAAAGCTTGCCAGCAATTCGATTTTGGACACAAATTAGCGATTTTTAAGTCTTCTCCCCATTTAAATACAAGGAACAGCTATGTGTTAGGAATATTTCCAGAGTTGGAGAGGAATGACAGCAGCATGAACATTGGCACAATCCCCCATTTGCTGTGAGCCCGCCATGTTTGTTGTTGTCAGTCACAGTGTTGAAGCGATTGCGCTCGGCCAAAAGCAAAGAGGCCTGACACTACAGTGAAACCTCTATTAAGCGGACCCCCAATTAAGCGGACACCCTCTATTAAGCGGACACTAAGCGGGGTCCCGAAATTAACGGGAACTAAGCGGACTTAAGTTTCTTTTAACTCGTCCCTACTTCCACCAATGTGTATATATGTGTTTCAGCTGGTTAAGATTCCTTATCCCAATACCCGTGAAAATTAGGCCTGATCTCATTTATCAAAGTTAAAATGATTTCAAGATTGAAAAGTGAGAGAATACTCTGTAATGCATAGAAAGGTTTTTTCCTCTGTGAAAATTTCAAAAACCATTTTGAAATTGCTTTAATTTAGCAAAACAAACAAAGAACAGTTTTACAAACTGATTTGTGACTCGATCGCCTTAGCTTTTGGCATCCGCATGATCATCGCCAATTACTACGCTTTTAAAAGACGAAAATTTTTTCCACATAGTTTCAAGAAATTTGTTTTCCTTCAGAGTAAAGGGAGAAACCAGAGAAATGATGAACTAGCCCTTGAATAATGCATCAGCCTCGTTCCCCTGTGGTGGTACGAAAAAAGATGGATCACAAAAGCCCATAAAAGCTCGTAAGTATTTCTCCGTGCAAGGGTGTACAAAGTTTGTTAATTTTGTTGTTGTTTTTCACTGAAAACTCGCAAGCCTGGTTCTCAATGGTCGTAATCAAATCTTAATTCTCCGCCTAAGATTTTCTTTAACTTAGACTGGCGAAAGGTTTAAAAGAGCTGAAATAATAAAATTAGAATATATATTATCTCCTTTGCAGTTTAGCCATTCGATAACGATTGGTAAAGTTTCCACCACTTCTTTACATAAACATCTGCTTCGGGCTCCAGTTGATTTGTGGATTCATTAAATATGAATTCCCAAGGCTTTCTCTCTAGTGTTCCGAGAAAATGAACAACTTTAACTTCATCCTTATATCTAGAAGAAAACAAATATATAAAAATAAAAAACGTTCCCTTTCAATTTAAAGGCAACGAAAGGGACAGGAAAAACTCCAAGCGATTTTGAATCTCATGAGGACTGATCTTTACCTTTACTTATGAAGTGAAAAGTAAGTGTTACTAGAGAGGTTAAGCATTACGTTTACGTCTAAAGGCAAACGCGAATTTGTACCACGTGACCAAGTTTCCCCTTTACTTGTCGTTTACTGTCCATTATTTCAACACATAAATTAGTAGTTTCACGTAATATTTTATCCATAAGAATTGTTTTGAGCTGTTTTTATTGCTTATGTTCTATTTTGAGAAATTCTCAACTTTGAATCTAACGTTTGCTGTTTGCCTTTTACCTGATACTTAAACTCTCTGCTATAAATCCCAGAAACGAAAAATTGATTTGCACCCTGGGCGAGAGAGTAACTATAGAGCCAAGAAAGAGCCTTGTGAACAAAAACCGAGAAGTAACGGTACTGTGTTTCAGTTACCGAAGGGAAGGGGTGGGGAGTTACCCTTAGAGCCAAAAACTTTCATGCGCAGTTTCTGGTTTTAGTCAATTCTTTTCTTTCCACTTCGAAGATGGATCGGCCTGTAGCCGACCCCGAAGTATCTCCAACGATATAAATCACAGCAAGCGAAAAAAAAAAACACAAAAAACACTGGTACTCAGAGTAGTAGGGAGGAGACATGTTTGGTTCATCGTGAAAAGGACGTTACAAAATGCTATACCTACTGGGAAAAGAAAGTAGTCACCTACAATCTGATGTCATACCTGTCATATGCACTTCGATAAATTTTGAATGTTGAATATGCCATATTGTAAGTATAAGGAAGGCGCCTAATCGGGACAGTGCGCCAAGAGTTACCATAAACATCATTTAACAATCCTTGATCGGTACCTAGAAACAAAAGAAGTTTTATATACTCCGGTTTTGACTTTACATTCCTTACCAGCAAATTGCTGTTAGAGGGTGGTATGCTTGTGGTATCTCGACATTTTGCATGAAGGGAAAGGGAAAGGGAAAGGGGAGACATGTTGTTCGGAATATTAAATGCTGCGTTGGTGAACATCTGCTGTGTTGTCTATGTAACATGGTACCAGGAATGCAAAGAGCCACGAAACTGCTGCTTGAAGTCTCTAGGACAGCTGTGGGACGTTTTTGGAGTCTTAAAGTGGAGAGATTGGGGAAATCTGATCCGAAAATACTGATCAAACATCTTCGTGCCAAAACTACAATCGACTGGATCGTGGTAAAATCTGTTTGATTCTTTGGATTTTCTCTGTGTTTTCGGGACTCTCTAGAGGAGAAAATCCGATAATTTTTGTCTTCTGCTTTTGTGGTAAAACAAGTCGGAGGAAGGCGCCGAAGCTGCCGCAGCTGTCCCAGCTCAAAACTCAGGATTTTTTACTGAAACATAACGAAATTTGAAAGACCGAAGTTCAACCCTCGCCTTGAAAATCGCCCGGAAGCACTAAGAGCCTTTAAGAAAGAGCGTGGTTACATCTTCAAAGGAAGCCTTGTTAACATCTCAACGAATGAAAATGCTTACTGGTACAAGACTGGCTCGGACCTGAAGGTTAAAAGATTTACGATAGTTTAGATTGGTTCGAAGGTGAGGATACGACTATGATCTAATGTGGACTACGTTGGAGAGAGCGGTACCGAGATATCAGTTCTGGGATCACTCGAAAACCTTGGGCCAAACATTTGACGAATTCTCAACTCAGCTACGAACACTTTGTCTGTCTTGCGAATTTGCTAAACCAGATAACATGATCAGATACAAAATAGTATTGTCCACTGAAAATACTGCGCTAAAAGAGCGGCTGCCTCGCGAACCGAGCGGCTAGACCTACACAAGGCCGTAGATATTTCTCGATCCTCGTAGAGTAGCGAAAACTTTATACCATCTATACCCCTGTTGGGGAATTTCCCCTCCCAAGTCTACGAGAGGGATTTTGAAAAGTAGTTTTCCGGATGAATTACGCATGGCTGCTTGTTGAACTGTTGCGCTTGTATACGTTTCTGTGTTCACAAATGAGTTCACCGGGTTTATGACCTAATAAACTCCCGGGGCGTCTTTTTAATTTTAGGGGTCCAAGCGGGGGCATTTAATAGATAGGAAGCCTTGAAAAGAGAGAGGCCTCTATTCTCATAACTGTAACAAGCTCAACAAAACTAATCTGCTTTCGGCGAAAATATCAAGAGAGTTTTAAAACATTGGAATATTCACCCCATCAATTGATACTACTAAGCTGTCTAGAGATCCATGTCGCTCTTTCAAATCTGGCCAACATCCACTGTGTCTGATTCCTAAGCCATTGTTACTGTATTATTATTATTGTGTTGCCATCGTTAGTCTATCCTTACTTTAAACTTGACATTGAAAATGATGAAATACGCAAAGCCTTATTAGTCAAGCAAGGAATTGAATGAATTGAATGCTAATTCCTAGTGTTTTGGAGCAGGGGGAATCTACTGGACAGGGGGCGTTTGTTAGAGAGCGGCATCTAATAGAATTTTAACAGCCTAGAGGGGGTGTTTATCATGGATAAGAGGCGTTTATTTGGAAGTGGGCGTTTAATAAGTCATTTACGGTATTTTAATTGGAGAGAGTTATCAGCTTACACAAGGTAAAGTCCCCCAATCATTTTAAAGTTTGCTAGGGGATTAGTCAAGAAACGATGACGCTTAAATCATACCATCCCAGCTTGGTTTAGACTTTGCTTCCTTTATTAGCCTCGTAAATGTAGCCATCGATGGTTCTATCACCAGAACTCCACTATTAAAGACGTCTGGCCACAAATCTTCAGGCCCAGCTGAAAGCTCATCACGTTGAAATAGATCGTCGATATTCTTCAGAACCAAGACATCAGTGTCCAGGTAGACTATCTTGGTGTAAGATGTCAGAGTCCAGATGTTGAGTTTTGTAAACGTTTTTGTAATCCAAGGTCTCAATAAAAGGTTTGGATTCTGTTCATTTTGAGGTATGTTCAGCTCAGGTCTAATCTCAATTTCGTCAAAGACACCAAAATTTTTAAACCTGGGATTAAAAAAATTAGTTTAATTTTTTTTCAGCGTTGGTGGGGGGGGGGGGGGGGGGGGGGGGGCGGAATTACTCCCTTATATTAGCCATATAGGTATGTGCCGCCTCAAAGGGTATAGTTTTTGCGCATATAGACATTTGTTTATACAATGACGTAAATGCGACGCGCGCTTTGATTGGTCGTTGCCCATGATCTATTAGAGTATAGATACAAGGATGTCGTCACGGGAAACCTGTTTTTGTTGTTGTTGTTGTTGTTGTTGTTCAACATGGCGCGCGGTTTTGAAAATGTTTGTCAGATTATTTCGGATTAAAGCAAGTAAAAGCCTCGAAAAAAGTTTAGCAGGAGCTATTTACAAAGAAGAAAAATGGAGAAACGGAGACAAAAAAAGCTCTTGACTATTTGAGAATGCCTAAACCACAAGAAATCTTCACTACGATTGCCATCGTGTGTCATCGCCACAAGAGACTCGCTGTTTTGCAAAATGTTTTTGGCAGTATTCTGCTTTGTGCAACAAAAGACGTTGAAAAACGTTTCGAAGAAACTGTATACAAGTAAAATAAAGAAAAAGCAGAGACGAAAGGTAGCGCTTAGGACTTAAAAAAATTCCTAAACTAGCACAAATCCTCGAAAAGTCAAGCAGTACGCGGCAGGTATGTGTATCGGTCGTTTTTCGTTTCTGATCATTGTATAAAACAAATAGATTCCAGGTTGCCTTGGGTCTGTTTAGTAATGGATCACAGAGGACGTCAAAATGTGGTAAAAACATCAGTGACACACTCGCCTGCGGCTCGTGTGCCACTTCTTTGTTTTTAACATATTTTGACGTCATCTATGATCTGTTACTGAACAGACGTACGGCAACATGAAATGTATTTGTTTAATAACTGGAATCGGATACGGGTTTCGAACGTATTTGTCGCTTCAAAGAGTAACATGCGAATTCGAAATGGATTTTTGTTAACGTTCTAATCTAAATAATTTCTGCTTCCTGTGCAAAGATGTATGTCGCGTTTGTGACCCTTGTTTTTTGGTCTGAAAAAGGGTTTGTGAACTACATTTTTTTATTTGGAGTACCGGGCAGCACAATACCACCAAGAATTGTCAGCAGTAACCCCCGGATTTCAGCTTCAATGCTTCCAAGATGTAACGTACCACAATGTGACGCGTGTAATAGGGATAAAAACGTGAAGATTCTCACTGAGCTCAATTGTTTTTTCGTGACTGAAGCTTACTGTTTTTCACCGCTATGAACTGAAGAGTCAAATTTCCCCTCCAAGTGAAGGCTAATCCTAGAAACCTCACCTTGAAATAGAGACTACCCCCGGAGTACAGATAAGGACCATTGGCTTAGTTGTTTGCACTTTTTTCAAAGATAAAGCTGCTACCAGGGCTCGCTCGGCATATTTGTCATCTGTAGCCACAAAAGCAAATGCTTCTCGTTTGATAATTCTCAGGTAAGGAGCTAAAATGTATTAAGACAAGTAAAATAAACACTATCAAAAGAGGATAATCATAACACAATAATATGAGAAAACACAGTGATAGGTGATTTGTTTATTGAAAGGATAATTCGTTCCCTAGTTAAATAACACGAGTGATAGAAGAACTCATTTTGAAGCACAGCTGTGCTATTGTCGCAATAATAGCGGCTGCCATCGGCGCCCTTAGTATGCTGATGTCCGAGCCCACTGCAGAAAGCTATGTAAAGAGGACATGTATGTTTGTCCTCTCAATCGCGACATTTACATTTACATTTACACGTGCTGCGCCGGTCATGACCTTTCCACAGCTTCTTTGGCATGAAATCTACTTTCCAATTAAATTGTCCTATTAACACTGAAAGTATGGCTTGTACTCGGTCAGTGTTCCAAACCAGTTGCGTACCATTCAATGATTACTTTCTTTGTTTTGCCTTTGAGAGTTCTACAAATGGTTTTAAGGACGGCAAGGAAGAAGAAAGGGTCTTTAAAAAGGTTAATTTTTACAGAAACCGCGATGCTGTGTTGGTGGTGTTGGTAGTGGGGAAAAGGGGGGGACAGCTGATAAAGTAAATTAGCCATCGCTGAGAAACTGACTAAGCTGACGCTCCGAGGGACAGCCCAACGTCAGAGCAAATTGCCCGGACGAAGCAGGACTGGCGGCGCTTCACAGGTGTAACGGGCTTCTCAATCTCTCGGTGGAGACCAATTTACTTTATCAACAAAGTTAATAAAACCGAATTCTCGAGGGAAAAATTACGTTCTTTGCAGCTTATTTATCTTCTGTGTTCATTAAAGTACAGAAAATATGACTTCTTATGGAAGGGACCAATTTTTTTACCAACCTTGTAGAAGTAACAAACATAAAAAGAAAATGAAAATTGCTAGGAACAGGACTTGACAATTTGAAATTCTCATGTTAAATCTGCAACTTAAAAATATATGAATTTAACTTTATTGCACTTATCAGAAACCCATTAGATTTTGTTTCTTGTGTAAACAAGAAGCAAGAACATAGGCCCAAATATTTAAACGTAGTTTAGCCAGTGTTTAAAAAACCGCGTTCTAAGTCATTTTCAATTTGCCCGCCGATTTTATCTACACATCATTTATTGTGAACAGTTTTACGAAAGCACATAGAGAAGACTAGAAAAGCATTTATCTTCTTAAAACAACCCACCAAAGGAGAGATCTGGAGGTTCAAAGATTCGTTAAACGGCGGCTTAAGTTAGACTTCGTTTAAATATTTGGCCCTTGGAATTTTAAAACTTAATACAATTCTGCCCGTTGAACTAAAATGACACCATTGATTATCCAAGGTCTGTCCTGGAATCAAGAAGAATTCAAACCTTTCTGTCTGTTGCTGATTTTGGTTAGTATTCACGCTCTTAAATTTAATGTAAAATAGATAAAATTATCCAGGATGTGGAAACTTGCAGGAACGTTTACGTTAAAGCACCTTGACGTAACCACTACAAAAAAAAAAACTGTTCCCGGTTTGTAACGAGCCAGTAGTGGTATAGGAAT
The DNA here is from genome assembly GCF_958299795.1 of Porites lutea. Lineage (NCBI taxonomy): Eukaryota > Metazoa > Cnidaria > Anthozoa > Scleractinia > Poritidae > Porites > Porites lutea. Next base: position 49,923,648 of record NC_133204.1, on the reverse strand, counting down.
TAACCTGTGGATTTACTTAAATTATGTGGAATACAACAACAACAACAAGCTTTATTTGCAGGACCATAGAAGGACATACAGTATTGCAGTAATAACACCGATGACGTCATAACCTTTTGTCTTTATCTCATTAATAAACGCGGGGGAATCTCATTAAGATAAGTTCATGTGATATTTTGGTAGTTTAATCGGTTTGAAAGGTTTTTGCTATTTTAGATGGATCTTGTTATAGTTTATTTAAAATTATGTTTGTCATGTCCTCATCTGGGTATGATGTCATTGTTTATTTTACTAGGATCAGTCCCTATATTTTGATATTCAGTTGTAATCTGAAGGAGGAAAAATGGGTATTGAGCAGTCTTTAAACACAGTAATAGAGCTTGATCACTAACGTATGATGAGGAGGAGGACCACAACTCTCCCAAATGAAAACAATTTTTTGACGTACCTAGTCTGCTACACAGCCGTTTTTAGAGTCGTCACGCAACGCTCCTAAAAACGGCTGTGTAGCAGACTATGACGTACCCGGATCAGCAATTTTTAAGCTGATAGAAATCAATTATGATCTTTTGACCGCGGAGGAATGAGAATGATTGAATTTTTTTCTGCGGAGCAGAATTTTCTTCAAGTTTAAAATGTCTGATAATTAACTGGCCTGCCTCAAGGAAGCACTGAACATTATCAGTTATCAACCTAGCAACCCAGAGGGCGTTGCGTGATCCATAAAACATTTTTCGTAGAGTCTGTGCCAACATATGCCTTTTGAACTAAATTTCGGATAAGGAAGAAGAAGACCCGTCCGACGAAACAGGAACTTTGAGAATTTCACGCACAAGTTCATCTCATAGTCTCATTGGCGAGGGGGCAAGTAAGCCGCGAAGCTTCGAGAACGCAAAGCTTTACCGGGAGCTTCAAAAACCAACTTGGGAGAAGTAGAGAACTGGGCAAATTACTTACTAGAACAAGGTTTAGTGACTTAGCATCCTAGACCTTACAGTTGTTCTCAATGTGGCCCAGAGTTTTTATTTTTTGTTTGTATCTGTACTATTAAATTCGTGCGTGATTGAGTGATTTCTGTGTCTCCGCCCATCGTGTACAGACGCCCCTTCCAACCTCCCGCAAAAAAATGTCGGTGAGAGTACGTCTGTGAATCGCCGTCCTTAACCGTATTCCGGTATACATTTGCATAATTTAGCTTGTTTTCTTCTGACAGTTGAAAAGTTGTTGACAGACCAACACGACTCTGGACTCTTGTACCCGGAGTAGTCAATCGATAAAAATTGGTAAATCTTATTTGATTGATATCGATTGTATCGATCAATCGATAGAAATCGATCACACATTCGTTTCGTTTATCGGTTTATCTTGATTTTTACCGATTTCACTGATTTATATCGGAAGATACATGTGTTCATCAAAAAAAGAAAACTGAATACATGCCAAAAGTAAATTTGTTGACAATTTAGTTGCAGTTGAGAGTCGAAGGATCAAACAATTATCAGTTTTTAAAAGAATCATTTCAAAAAAGTCATCTTTTCTTTACACCAGGTTTTTAAGAATCTTTTTCTGATATCCAGGTTTGTAGGCGCCTAGTTTTTCACGATATTTAGATCTGCCACCTTCTTAAAATATCGTCGGTGTAGTTCCGGGTGTACTGAGTTACATCCCGGAGTAGTCAATAGATAAAAATCGAAATCGATAAAAAAATCGTTAGGTGGTTTTTATTGATTGATAACAGAAAATGGTGAAAGTCTATCTAGCCAAATCGTTTAGCCTGAATTTAGATTCGATGGGTTGTCTGTATTTCTCGTGATGCTTCTCTGGAATCTGAATGTAATTAAACGGCACCGTTTCTGTTATTATGTACAAAATGAGGGGTTTTTGAGAGAAAACTGTGTTTGTAATAGGTTTCACATTTCTCATTTTCTTGTTTTTTTGATCAGTTGTTACTCGTAGCATCCAACTTATGCCAAAAAACAACAATGGCGGATCTTTTATAAATCGTTAAAATCAGGAAAAATCGATAATATCGATTTGACACAGCAATTTATTTCATCGATTTTACCGATTTCTGTTATCAATCGATAAAAATCACTCTGTTTCCTGTGCATCGATTTCCTATGGTTATTGGTTTGACGGAATTTTGATCTCTGAAGCACCGTCTACATTTCCAGTCAAACGTTTTATGAAGGAGTTGATCCACTCGATGATTTCGAGTAGGTTTCTGGTGAAACATCGGTCACTTCTCCTCAGTAAATAGCTCCACTTTTGTCTAATTTTAAGAATCATGTATGTGTACTACCTAGTCTCCTACACCAATTTTATTTTCATGTGTTCAAACTCACATGTAGGTATTTCAAAATAAGCTGAAATACCACTGCTCTAAGTCAATCAAATTGCAGAAATTTCTCATGTAATGGTATAAGTATAGGTAACAGCATGATTTGTAGTGGTATTTGGCACAAATACCACGAGTGATATTTCAAAATTGTTATACGTAATTTTACGAGCCGTTAGGCGAGTGAAATTTGAGACAATTATGAAATATCACAAGTGGTATTTATGCCAAATATCAAGTACAAATCATGCTATTATTTGTTTATACTACTACCCGCAAAAGGTTTGTAATTTTCACATGTAGGTGTTTCAAATTAAGCAGAAATACCACCGCTCTAAGCCAATCAAATTGCAGAAATTTCTCATGTAGTAGTATAAGCTTGTAAACCAGAGCTATTAAACTTTAACCCGCTTGCAAGGGTAACCCTAGCACAACGGTAAACCTAGGCCTCTCTCCTTGCAAATAGGCCCTTAAAAGCTGTTCGCTGTCTGTTCTGATTAACTTATCGTTTTCATGTAGTACAATAATTCTGGTTAGTCTAGGTTATCGTGAAAGGGCTTCCGACAAAACAAATAATCACTCTCGATACTGTTGTCTACAGATATTCTTTAACAGATTTACCCTCATTTACGGTTACACATTCCACCTTCTATGTGACGCAAAGGCCGGCAACGCTTTTCGGCGAGTCTAGTATATTGTCAAAGCGCTTGAACTTTCAAACGAGAGATGATAAAAATGTGTAAAAAAGGTAGATTGCTTTATGAGTCACAGTCCTTAAGTTATCCATTTATCTCGTACTCAAAGTAATTGCAACAAGCCCCAGCATCAAAATATCATTTTCGGCCACAATTTTCAGTCGCATTCCTTACAAAACAGGCAGAGGCGCTCTTGTATCCTAATAACATCGAATAATAACGTCGAATTCAGAAAAACTCACCTCTCACTTTTTGGCCACTTGATCGGTTTTCAGTTCATTTAACAGTAATTATGCCGAAATGCTTGCATGAACACTGATCCTGAATGACATTTGCATATGAACATATGAAACTCGGGAAAAAATCTATTATTTTCCAGTAATTCCTCATAATTCACACGATCTTTGAGATCATGACACTAGTCGTTCTGTTGTTTTCTACGAAATAATTTTTTGACGTCATAGATCACGTTTCACCTTTTACATGTTACAGATCATGCCTGTTGAATAAATGGAAAAATAGAAACTATCGATTTGTATAAAATCAACACGCATGAATCTAATACATACATGTGACTTATATCAAAATCACTTAAAATTTAGTTGGTTTTTCTTGAACGATACAGTAAGTAGTGAAATTGTTCTTTAGCATGAAAACTTCGGTCGATAAGTTTGTGTATAGTTTGGAAAACTGCTTGAAAAATGGGTAAATCACAGGAATTAATGAGTTTGGACAATTCAGTAATTAATGATATCATACAAAATCTATATCAGTTTTGCCAAAGGAAAGCACACAATTACCCGGCAGTATATACGATGTAGTGACCATGCAGGCATTAATAAATTTACCAAACACATTTATCAATGACAAATCTACATATGTTTGTGGATTAGTAGTCAAGACACCTTTGCAGTACTGATATAATGCCCATTCTACTTAAATTTGTGAATTTCCTCTTTGCACTGGCATTGTTATTTTTTTAAAGCCTTGCAAATTAAGAAACAGCTACAGTCTGTTTGTTTTGCTCACCAGCCGAGTAACCTGGCTTCTGGTTCCTCCAAAGTCCAAAAACATGAACTTCCACCTCAAGGTTACAGTTTGCCTCTTATATTAAACCAGCTTAAAAACTTACCTTTTCATATTCAAAATTATCAAAAACGTCCTCTCCCACTCCTCATGTACGTAAGAAATTACAAACCTGCAGTAAAATGAAAAATATACAGTAACACTGTTTGAATATTATGAATTAACATAATTTAAGCCCTGAAGAAAGAGAGTATATACCTCCGACTACTGTCAGTATGGTAACTTGATATAAGCTTATTTTGGGAGCGATACAATTGAATGCTTATTGTACTTTGCGAAACGAAACCAAAACAAAACGAAACGAAACGAAATTTGCGAAACGAAACGAGACCGCTAAATCGAAACGAAACAAAACGAAAACAACAAAAAACAAAAACAAAAACATCAACAGGCTGATAGTTACGGCAGTTAAATAAGCATAATGATTACTGCGGTCTCCTTCATAGTCGCTCACACCCGGAAAATACTTCAAAGTCTAATACCCACAGTTTTGGATCTTAAATGAATCCCGGGAAGAGAATAAACATCATGACCCCACCTTTGACATGTTTGAATTATTTCGGGGTATTTGTTGACAGGCATTTTTTCATTTAGCATAGGTTTTCACAGAATTTGTTTGATGTTACGTTTGTGGAACGTTTTTGTAGCCTAGAAACCCCGGCCGCATTCTATCGGACTTTTCGCCCGATCCATCTCGCACTAAATGGCGGGAAGTCATACTCATTGCTCTCAGTTTCCAAGGCTTAGTTTTTCGAGTCTTTAAGTCTTAGGTCTTATTTTTCCGGATCCCCCAAGGATGACCGAACAGGTCCTAGCCTGCGTAGCAAGCGTTTTTGCGCGAGTTCATCGAGAAAGTTGGGACGAGAGCAGGTCCAAACTTTATAGTCCCGCTTAGAATACATTCGTAGTGATCTAACAGTACTCTGGATAGCCTAAAAACTGTTTCAATGTATTAGGAGGAAACCGTCGTTGGGTGACCCTTTAAAACGTTCACAAACGTAGCATCAAAAAATTCTGCGCAAAAAAACTATATTAAATGAAAATATACCTGTAAACAAAAAGCCCCAAATGATTCAAACATGTCAAAGTTGGTCGTCATGATGATTATTCTCTTCCAAGGCTTCTCTTTAAAAGGTGTTTCGATAGTTTCTCGGGGACCATACCTCTATGGCTAGTACATTTTAGTATGACTTTCATTGCATATTTTGAATGTAAAACATTGTCAATGCTCACATTGAAATGTTCTAGCCATGAAGGTATGTATTGTGGGCATTAATTTGGAAAAATTAGCATAACGTCTAAACACTACATGTTGAAACGCGGATTTTTGGTCGTTTCGTAGGCTAGATTCGTCTTGAAATTTCAAGGTGTTGCAGTGAATCAATCTTAATGAAAGTTTTAGATATTATTATATACATCATGAGGATTATGTGATAAGGTTTAAAAAGAATTCTGTCGAGCCGTTTTAGAGATATACCGAAAAGCGCTAAAAGCCACAATTTAGAATAAAGTTACACTCAGACAAGTGGTGAGAAAATAGGTTAGTTTTCAGGATCGCAAGAAAGGAAATAAACCAAAATTTCCCTGACGCTACTTAAGATTAATTTGAGTCATTTAGAACTTTTTAATTAAACAATTTATCACGGCTATTGAAAAATATAAGGTTTGAAATATATTTACGTTAGCCCTTACGTTTTATTTGAATTCAAACATACAGAATTTTTTACTTCTCACGGAGGTTATTTGCGAAATACCACACTTTAAGTTCCTGGTGTCGGATTTTTCAGTAGCAGCTCTAGATCGCACGAAATTCGGATTTTACTAGAAACTGCATTTTGACAAACTTCAATTCATGGTTAATCACTGGGGAAAATTTGTGAGGATCGGACAAGGATAAAATCACTTTTAGGGCGATTGAAAAACATCGGTATGGTCTGCGAAAAATTGTGGGTAGACTTTGAAGTGTTTTCCAGGCGTGAGCGACTTTCAACGCTCAATGGATGAAGAAGACCGTAGTAACTATTATGCTTATTTAATTGCCGTAAATTATCAGCTTGGTTTCGTTTTTGGTTTGTTTCGTTTCCTTTGGCGGTTTCGTTTCGCAAATCGTGTCTCGAGGATAAAGTATTAGTTAAACCCTGAAGGACATGAAGAAAGCACATCTTCCCCAAGTTAGCTCCAATATACCAATAAAAGCCTGTGTTCATTCGGGCTATTATTTATCCAAAAAAAAACATCCATCAACCAAAAGCAAAAGGATTTCATGATCCATTCTTACGAACAATAAGCAATAAGTGAACAAACTGAATAAGAAGGAATTTAGAGATGCAATCAAGTTACTCAAGAGCAATTTCCTGGATAAGAGCTGAAGTATCTTTCGCGGTCATACGCTCTGCGATACCATGCTTGAGAGGCTCAAGATCCAGAAGACCACAGCTAGACTTGGTTGACTCAGATTTACAGATCGAAAACGTTAGAGCTTGCCCGAATTAATCTTTCTCTTTTTAGAAACATTTTAAAGAAACTTTTTTTAATTTTAGAGGCTGATAGAAGCTGATAGGTATAATGGATGGTTTTGTCATGGATATGTTTTACAATGAGTTTATATATATATGCATATGGAAATTTTTTTCAACTAACTCCTTTGCTTTTAGTTTAAGAACTTCATGTATGTATATGGCGAGAAACTATAATTACCATACTGCAGTTTTTTTTACAACAGTTAATAAAGTTGCTATTATTATTAAAGCAATCAGTGTACGATAATCGAGGGGTATTTATGTGAAAACCATTAGCAGCATGGTTTGATTTAGCTTGCACGAACAGTTAACTCGTGAACAATAAGCTTAAATGTGAGGTTTTATGTGAAAAACAAAATAATAGCTTTGCATGGTTAAAAAATGTAGAGCAACTGTTCGACTGCGCTCAGTTCACTCTTTTCTTTAATATTTATAAGCATATTATCATAAATAAATATTCAAAAGCCTACCTTCTCAAGGTTACCTCGTTTGCTACCCGCCGCCATAATCAGATACCTGAACTCGCAAGTGGTACTAAAAGTGGCAGTAAAAGAAGCAGTAAAATAAAAACGCTGTTTGTACCTTATGGGCATCCGTATACATGTGATTTATATAAGAATCACTGAAAATTTAGTATTACTTTTGAACGATAATGTAGTGAAATTGTTCTTTAGCATCAAAACTACACAGTAGATCTGTCACGCACGCAACCGAAATTAGCCATGATGTCTTGACGATATGTCGTCATTAACAAATGCATGATTCTTCGCCTTTATATATGAAAAAATGGTTTCCCCCTAATTGTTCCGCCTTGGGAGTTTACAGATGGACGCAAGTGCTCAGCGGGGAGACGGGGATGGGGGGCTTCCATGTTTGGTTCACTCGGTATGCATAATATAGGTTTATGGGATTTTCAATCTTAAAAAAAGTGTTCAATTTCACTATTTAGCGTTTAAACAGGGTTGCAATCTTAATGCATTTTGCCTTAAACAGGGTCAGAATCGAAGGGTTTCAGCAGCACAGCCCCAACTGGGCTGTGCTGCTGAAACCCTTAAAAAGGAAAGTAACCGGGTACGCTCCATCCCACGTCAAGAAACTCTGAAAGCACGACCACAGAACAAAAAGTCAAACCGAACTCCCTTTGCCTTTGTCATCACGCATAATCCAGCTCTTCCTAATGTTTCCACCACCGTCCGAAAAAATATAAACATTCTTCAATCATCCAATCGCTGCAAACAAACATGTCCGTCTCCACCCATCGTTGCCTATAAAAGGAGCCCCATCCTTTTTGAAGTACTAGTTAGAAGCACGTTACGTGATTTTAGCATACAAGAAAAACCATCTCTTGACGTTTTAAAATGCAATCATCCGCGCTGCCTTACCTGTTCGTTTTTAAAGCAAGGCCATCCCATCCAACTAAAGGTTAACCTCCACCAGAGAAACGAGGCACATCACCCGCTAAACATACATAGAACAAAGTGAATCTATCTAACCGTAGGGTTCCAGTAATTGCGACAATATTCTGCTCAATACACCACAAAACAGGATTTCCCCGCTATAATATTTTCTCATCCTACATTAACGACGGGCCAGTATTCTTCAGGTTATGTACTTTTTAATACGAGTGCATAATTACACGAAAATCAAGGGACTCGATTCGGGCGAAATTACATCATTGCCAAACATCCAAAACGTGATCAACTTAATCGTCATTTCAGTCATCGCCCAAAATAAATCGCATGCTCATCACGAGACTCATTTGCATACAATGAAAGTCGTCACAATTCTTATCCCCAGTTTCCACGGTCTCCGCTAGGAACGCCTGGGAGCATGGCCCACACACACACACACACACACACAAAGGAAAGAAACGCCTGCATTTTTCGAGTCTCGCTCTGCTAAAGCAAGCTCGACGAAAAATGCTGCAGACAATACATTGGGGAGACCATCTCCACGAACGTTTTGGAGAGCATCGCCGCTCCATTCTCAACTATGACTGGTTTGCACGTGACGTCACGGCGGTCATATGTTGGTTGCCTGTTAGGGTTAAGAACAAAAGCGTTTATCTCCTCCGGTAGCTAAACTCTATTTTCATGCAAATTCTTCGAGAAAAAAATTCTATTGTATTGACCACCAACGCACCACCAGTATGGCCGCCTTGTCACGTGGTTGCAAGCCAAGAATGGCCACTTTCCTTATTCTACTCGTCTCCGAGCATTTTAATCAAGCCGATCACTCTATCAACGTCGTCCTTCTTATTCCCCCAGAATTAATCCATAGCAACCGTGACTCTGTTAGAAAGGCGCGCGAAGCTCACCTCATTGACAAAGCTATAACATTAGAACCCCGTGATATAAATAGACGTGATGAATTCAATCAGTGACATTTATGTTTTTAGTAGCCTATCATTTTCTGTTTACTATGTACTCAAATCTCGTATATGCCAGTAGGCTTTGATAGATTGTGTGAGTATAATTTTTGCCATAATTCGTCATCAAGAGCTTAAATTTTCATCTACTTTAGTTTCCAAAAAAGGCACTGCTAACAAAATTTGCACTTTTGACTAGTTTGGCAGCACAAAATTGTCATTTATTGATCATGCAACCAATTTCTTCGGGCCGAGATCAGTGTTACAGGCAAATTAAAGTAACAAAATCATTTTATCACATCAATGGGACCTGGGTCCCACAGGAAGTGACCAAGGACTCTTTGTACAGGACTCAACGCATGCGCATAACTAATAAACGTCGATTGATAATAGTGGATTGATAACATTGTCTAGGGGTACCCGGTATTAGCGAAAACAGTGTAAATTTATCTGCATAACAACACAGCAGCATACATTCATCGCAAGATCTGCAGAGGTTGTGAAATCGAGCCACTGAGAAGTAGTATAAACACCAGCCAACAACAGTAACAGCGAGGTCACAATACTTTGGGATATGCCTGTGCACACACTTCAGGGAAATAAAAGCCAACAGACCTGACATTGTGGTCGAGGACAAGAAAGAAAGAAGGTGCATGCTCATTGACATGGCAGTTCCATCTGAAAGTGACACCTCAGCAAAATTCATAGAGAAGTTGTCCAGGCATAAAGATTTGGAAATTGAATTTAATAGGATGTGGGATATGAAAACGGAAACAGAGGCCATGAGGGCGAGAGGAATAATTGTTTTAGTAAAACTAGTTGGTCAAAAATATCAAGAATCAAAAAATTTTAGCTGGTTAAAGCTGGACTTTAACCGTTTTTGGCCGCCAAAAAGCCGGCGCTTATCGCTACTAGTGGGCTATACCAATCAGAACACAGCATTGATAATAGACCACTAGTTGGATTTTACTAATAGTCTTTTCTTCACCGATAAAGTACTCCCCCCACCCCGGCCAAAGTTGAAGTACATACACTTTACAAAATTGCTTCCACATTTTATAAGACTTGGCAACACCTTCCCAAAAATAGTACGGCTTTTTGTAATTTGCGAAACGACTGTTGCGTAAAACAAGAAGTTTATTCTCTTTAAAAGTGACAAGCTGAGATGGGCACCAAGAAGAGCACTTGTCAGTTGACAACCGTTTAATAAATAACTCACACTGTCTTAATTTACAACTTTTAGTTCTAAGAGACAAATAAGGAGAACTATTTTTGAGCTGTAAACTTTAAGGGGATATCAAATAAATAAAATTGAAGGCAAGAAAAACAAGGCTGGAAAAGAAGACGAATCTTGTGATCTTTTTCCAGGTTAATTACTCATCCCGTCTTCAAGAATAGAGCCAAGGAAAATGCAAAGAGTTTTGGGTTGGATCTTTACATTAGCATTGGACACCTTAACTACGCATATGAGCGCGAAAGTTGAGTGTTGTTAATAATTGTGAATGAAATCACTGAAAACAATGCCAGTTAATGACTCTACTTCTGCGGCCGTTCTGATACTAGAAAGTGTTAAACATACAAACGTACAAATGCAAAACGTCATCTTTTTACAACGACAAATATTAAAAAAATACTGAATACTTTCTCAAAAGAGCGAAGAAAACTACCGAAAACAGTCTCGAATTTTACGAGTTTTCTCTTAACATATGCGCCACAAAATCTCAATTCACACGATTTACACACCAATATAACTTAATTTTAAATGCTTTTATATCTTTGAAATGAAAACAGATTAGATGACATGATACACTATCGTCGTTCGCTTTAATAAAGCGATATCGTTAACACTTAACTTTCCCCTATCGGAACGCCTGGAATCGGCCGGCGGCTGGACATGATAACCACAAAAGTATGTCCTCCATTTTTGATTTTTGTTGCTCATGAGCCGCTACTGGGCCTCGTAAAGATATCCACTGCTTGTCGACTGTTGGCCTCTATGTTTTGTTTCTCTATATTCTCGTTGATATTTAACAGATAACTGTCTAAAAATGAATCAAGCACTAACTGCAAGTTAAGGAAAACAACTAACGCTGAAATCTCCACTGTTTCTTACAAGCCGTCTTGATTAATCGATTAGTGCAGTTTGATTTATTGTTTTAGAGAAATGAGAAGTGCGGGGAAGGTTCTTCTTTTGAGCTGAAACTGAGATGCCATTATCTAGTGTAACAATTCAACTTTTATCGATTTAGCATTTTCTCAACAAGGAAACAACGCATGCACTATATTTTCAAGAAAAAGAAGTGATTGGTATTAATGAAGAAGAATAAGCATAATAAATAATGCGACATGCAGAGGATACGTGGATGGTGAAACTCCTTCTCTCCTGTAAGACTGACGTAATTAGAGCCATTGTAGAACCAGCCTGGTGGCAAAGGATCCAATCTGTGTTTAGCCTGGGAAAACCAAAACACCCGCGATCACTTATCTCATAACAGTCGTACTAATACTCAAAGTGTTAATCAGTGCCATAAAAAATAAAGGCTCGGGCGCGGCGAGGCAGCAAAAACGCCTACGACAATCTCTGAAAGAGGTGGGAAATTTACAACCAACCAAAAGCGTATTAAAGGAAAACCGAGAAGCAAGGTCCATTTTACTTCTTCCACGACTTCTTGGTCTACAGCTATTTTTCTTTTCTTGAGTGTCTTTTTCTCTGTGTTACACTTAAATATTCCAGTAACGAAATTAAAACCGCTTCTAAACAGGATCAAATACAAGAAACCTATTTTAGTAAACCACAGAACAAGAGCAAAGCAGGAGCATGACAAAAAGTAAGAAGAAGGAAAACCTTTTATCGCTTCTTTATAATTTATCGTTGTCAATACTAATGACATTATCGTTGTTTTAATACTAGGCTTCAGTCGTAAAGACGCAATATCCTAACGTATAGTAGAAAACCACGAACAATACACTTCGTGCTGGTTGAACTGAACCATCCTTACATGCGAAGCCACGTACGACAAGCACCAAAATTGGTGTTAAGAGCCTTTCAGGAAGGAATCTTCTTCTCAGAGGTCCCGGATTTAACGAACCAGCGTCGCCATGGATCGCGAATGATCCTTCTGAATTCCACCAAATACTTACGTGCAGAGAAAAGTAAAGTAATCCGACCTACTGGGTACTTACGTTTATTTCTGAAACCTCTTTGTCCGACAGATCCTTGCGCGTTTTCAACTTCTGCTTCTTGGGGGCCTAAAAATTATTGCAACACAAACGTCAGCCAAACAAGTATCAGAGCCCATCACTTGGAATTGGACTTGAGACTATTCAGGGTTGGTGGACAACTTCATCAATTCGTTACTTAGAAGAAATTAAAACGAGCTGGTTCAGTGGTTGTTCATGTTAAAAATACCAAGACATTCAATCACATACCGGTTTACAGCACGTTTTAAGCCAATCTCTCAAGTTCTGTTCCTGAAGGTTAAAACCCACAAAAACGATGCAGTACTCGTTAACTTTGTGTGTGGCGCCATTCTGTTGTGCAGCGGCAGAGGGAGGTCTGGGAATGGCGGTGCTATCTAATGGGTTCATTTTCAGCACTCCACTCAGCCGGGTCCACTTGACACGTACCTCCTTATGAGGCTCCTCTTCTGTTAAAATAGCAATTCATATTCCTCATCAGTTGGCGTAAAAATATAAACTAAAGATATAACGAATGACAAGACTGCGGACTCAATGCAAAGTGAGTGAAAGGAAATGAAACTGCATTTGGACTGAGAGTCACTGTAAAAGCATTTGGACATTCAAGGAAGAGGTGGTGGTGCAGGTAGTAAGTTTCATGTGAAAGTTATTGTCGCAAAGGAGGAACGTGTATGGAAAGAAATCAAAGCCAACGTCGAATCAAGTGAAAATATAAGTTGCCAGACCTTTTCAGGGAGTATAAAGATTACCAAAAGTGATTTAACAAATCTGACTAAAAATAATTCCCTTTTCCCCTGGTCTCCCGTTTCACCCTGGTCGTTTGAGAGATTAGAGAGAGAAAGATTCACGCTTACGGCAAACGTTAGATTCACGTTGAGAATTTCTCAGAATAGAAAATAAGCAGATAAAACTGTCCAGAACAATTCTTCGGATAAAACTGGCGTGAAACTCCTTATTTTTGTGTAGAAGTAATAAACAGTAAACGACAATTGAGGGGAAAACTTGGTCACGTGGTACAAATTCACGTTTGCCGTTTGGCGTAAACGTGAATCTTAATCTCACTATTGAATAATCAGATGTCTTTGGTTCAGTACCTCAAAAATACATCAGCCTCGAGATCCAAGAAAGCAGCGTCATGCAGTAGATATTTTCAACGGTCATAGAAAAAAATAAACAAACATGAAACAAAAGGGCCAAATCGTATTACCTGAAAAACAGACTTGCCCTCGCAGACTGTGAATTGCTCCTAAACACAACAGAATAGATGTTAGAAAACGAACTCAAAATGCAAATATTCCTCATCCCTTTCGAGTCAAGGAAAAATGAAGCGGACATACACAAGTGTGAGAGAGGACAGAAATCGACGGAACACAAGAAATCCCTCAGATGCGAACCATTTTGTAAGTTGTTTTGTTTTTTGCTTGAAATTAACTCCGTGAGTCTGTACGTGTTATCCAATTTACACAATAAAATGAGAAGAAACTTCACATTGACTGACCTGATTCGCGTATTCCTTTATATGATATGGGACTGTGAAGTGCTGTTTATTTGAAGTACACAAATTACAAAAGTCAGTACTAAGCAACCTATTGTAGTTGTGCTTTGATAGCACGCACGTGGCAATCGCAAGATTGCCATATAAGTTGCCATACTCTCTTTTTCACTCAAGTCTTCGACAAACTGTAACCCTGTAATAACAAGGTGCATATATAATTTAGATCACTTTTTTTTTCTCTTTTCTATTTCATGTTGTTTTATTTTTAAAAAAGACACTAAGTCGATAATGAATAGATCTGAAAGGTTATTCCAGGTTATTTGAGCATAAACCCATCGTATCGCAATTTAAAACCTCTAGCCAATAAAGAAAATGAAACTGAAATATCAGACGTCGCCACTTCATAAAAATCAATGGTGAGACTGAGAGACAAAATTCAAGTGAAAAGAGTCGTCTTTTGAAGTAATAAACAGACTGTGTGTGACGCGGTCTGTATGTAAGCTGAGCTAAGACTCTTACCTTTAAGATTGGAGACAAATCTCGGCTTGTGGAGTGGCCCATAAAATGATAATGAAATCTAAACAGGAAAGATCCATTTCAGATTGAAACCGTGCAACTTCACCAAATCAAGTTGAGAGTCAAACGTTTGCGTGATAATCTCACCTCATTAACGAGGAGTTCTGACTCTCCCGAGGAAAACCACCCCAAAGACCTGAAAGAAAGCAAGAGCTGTAATAACCGGAAACGACGTTTTGAACTGAAGTTTTCTGAGTTTGAGTTTACTTTTGAGCAGGGCAATTATAACCATTTTCAGACTCGCCTTCAATGCAAGAGGAGGATCGATCCTTAAGTCATTCAGGTTCGCTTCTGATTGTGAGAATAGAATGGGATTAATTGCTGATGGTCGCCCGGCTTTGATGTATGGGGCTAAGTAAAGCAAGAGTAAACTGACTAACCAGCCTGGACACATCAGCTGTCTTTTCTGAGCCATCTCATCCTCATCAAAGGCTCTGTCCGACAGAATCAGCTCCACATCAGGCGTCCTAAAAACCAAACACAAACCAAACTCATTACAAAATCCTCGAAAAACTCCAACTTCCCCCAGCCCGGTTAACGATGCCTCTACATCTTGAGACCGTGCGTCTCTCAGTGCTTATGTATTTGATTGTACTGATTCACAATGCTTTGTATCCTCCTCCTTTGAACGTGAAATCACGTTTCTCTAAACTGAACGTTATAATTATGAGAAGTGTTTCGTCCCTGAAAGCTTTAAACTTTTTACGGACTGCGCTTAAGTTAGTTAAATCTCTCAATGTCTATATTCTCTCTCCGTAAATGCGCACGTTCACAGACATCTTGTAACTGCTTAGTTCAGCGAATTTCCTTCCACGAGATCGCCATCACGTAAAATGTTGGAGTAATCTTGATATTCCTCTTGTACATTTACGGGGCTTTTATGCCACATACAAAACAATCTCTGACAAATCATCTGATTTTCTCTGTGAAAAAGGCAAGAGAGACAGAAGAGTTCCTGCCGCTCGTTATTACCTTGTGACTTCTCCCCCTTTAGCAAGAATAAACGCCACATCAGGATTACAAGCTCTGACAAGCTTCTGAATCAGACTTAGCTGACTATTCTGCGAAATAAAAGTTAAAATACTGAATAAGTACGTACGTGGCTTTTTGGATAACCAATCAAACAAAACGACGAGGAAGTTGTAGTCTATTGGTAGAGCCTGTTATTTCAGTGTTCAACAGTAGAGACATAAATGTAACTCAAAACATGATAAACTACAAGTGCACATTGCCAAATAGTAAATTGTTCACCGGCTTAAGCTATAGCTCTTACGCCGGCACGAAAACCATATCGGATAAGGCTTCAGTTCACACACGAGAACGGTGACCTGTAACGGAGCCAAGCCGCGCCGCGCCGCGACGATTTTGAAGGTATGGTCCAGCACTACTTTCCTGCGTCAGTATTCATTACGCTGTGCAAGGACATCCCATTTAGTTCGTGAATGAATAGGCCCTTTCTTAGTTGCTCCAAGCCACTTTTTCATAGCGAGGCTAGGTACGTAGCCATTGATATGAAAATGATGTTTTATTCTCATGCAAATAAAACTCATTTTTACAAGAAAGGTTTTGCGCTTAACCTCGTTTTGAAAGTGAGAGTATTTGGAACTTCGAAATAACCTATTCCAGTCATGTGTTAATGCAAAGGAAAGTTATTCCCGTATTTTGCCTTTTCTATGGTGAATTATAAGGGAACTAAGAGTTAAGGTGGCGACTCAGTTGGAGCCGAAGTGTCCGTCCATACCTGCGATTCTAAGCAGCTTGTGAAGACGACATTATTGACCCATCCTGTTTTCAAAAGATAAATGAAATAAAAATAATTATTAGAAACAAATGCTCAATGTTATACTGATAATCAAAAATGGAGTTTTGTTACTAGAGATGCCGTCTAGCTCTTAAGTATTGCTAATCCTATCTCTACTAAGTGAAGTTGGCCTGGTACTAAAGACAATGGTAAACAAACCCTGTGCACACTGTTCCAGCAGCTTGGGAAGTGTTAACCTACACGCAAGATCAAAACATCATCCATCAGTTAATTCCATACATGCACATGTCATAGAAAGTACCCCGTCTCTTTAGTCAATCAATTAATCAACCAATAGATTTTATTTTAAGAGGGGAGCGCGTAAAATAAAACTTAAGATAAAAAAATGAGCGCTGACCTATACTAGAAATATTATAAAATACAAAAATGAAAGAGAAATAACTATTGATTATAGTCTACGAATAGTCTGCGAAAAAAGCCGAACAGATGATCCCTACCATTTCTCGGGTATCGTACACTGTAAGTCTTCGTGAGGCAGTTTCAAATTTAGTACTGAACAAAACTTCTGACGGAAAAGCGCTTAGTTTACTCGAAGGCATTTAAATGAAACAAAGCCTATGCATTCGCCAGACAAGTTACTCTTACGTTCGTCTCAATCTTCGAGCTACCATGAAATGTGCAGCAAAATTACGCCCTCCATGCATACTAGCAATCGTCCTTCGATGACATCCTTGCCTCGTTCACAGGGAACTATCCTATTCGTCCAGAGACGAGTAGGTGAGTACCCTGGGAACGAGGTTAAGACATCAAGTGCTGGTGCAAAAACTTGTGGAAAGGCTATTAGTCTGTCACTCAGCTTGCTGACTGCTTGTTATTGTACATTATACCAACCTGTTCTGCATAAAGCAATTCAGTGGGTCCACACAGCAGGTTACAGCTCCTATCTTCAGACATTTGCCAACCTCGCTATCAGGATGAGTCTTTATAGCTTGTACCACGTCTATCACGTCGGTAAACCTTAAGTGAAAACACCACAAGTTATCCCTGTAGAAACAAACACTCTGGTAGGCTCCATTACCAGTCGCTGTTCGAGAAATAAGCCCGCGCTCCTCCCTCGAAAAGGACCGAGAGGGCGGCAGAAATCGACGCTAACACTGGCTGATATTTACTACATGTAAGGCCAAGGACATACCTTAAAAGTTAAAAAACGTTTGCTACAGTTACGACACTGGTGGCAATTTTAATTTTTCGATAACTGTTACAAAATCAAATTGACATACGCCTCAAAAAGAGGCAGGAAGTTTGAGCCGGCAACGTATCAGAAGCCTTGTTTTCACTTTCATTTGAAGTATCAATTTTTTTAAAGCAATTCTTTAATTCTTTTAAACTACACTGCAGGTTTACAAGCAGAGTAGCCACCCTAAATTTCAGTCGCTAGATGAGTTACGTAATGATGGCTGACAAAGCATACATATTCTCTTACCCCGGTGTAACAACAATAACTCTAAGCCTTCTTCCACTAGCTGTAAGTCTTGCGTGAAGTCGCCGTTGGCTTAATAAAGTTGTGGTTAGAGATTCTTGTAACACTGCAATCATCAATGAAATAATCAAAATGTCAGTCCTTTATTGATCTTAATCTTCGATCAATAGCTTAATGATTTTTATGGTTAGCTCAGCTCAGGGTATTACTGATTTGTTTGATTTTTTTGTTTGTCTTTTTGTAGGCTTTTATTTTCTGGGCTTTTGTCTTGCTTGTCTTTTTATGTGTCTACAAATGACAAAAAAATAAAAACAAAAAGATCGAGGATCCGAGGATCTTCCCCTTATGTACGGGTGTATTTTCTTGTCTCGCAAACCCCTCCAGTTTTTTTCTCAAGGATGAATTTCTTAGCACATCCGGATGGCTGGATTATTCCATGAAATATGGGTCACCTCATTCCTCTATTATCTTATAATTTTCTGTTTAATCTAAATGGGGTAACAGTTCGAAGGATACGATCGTTCGTCTTCCGTGAAAAGAAATCAGGTTCTGGTCGCCGAACTTGCTTTTGAATTACAAAGAGCTCAAAAAAAAGGTTACAGCTAGTGAATCGCTAGTGACTGCAAGGCATTTGAAGAATACAATATCCTGGCAACAAACAGTAGAAGTGTTGATTCATTAAAGTGTAAGTGATGAAAACGAGTGGAAACTTAGAGGAATTACAGCCCAAAATTTAACCAATCGAGAGTCGTTGTAATTGAAGAAAATACAAGCCATATGCGGGCACTTGTATAAGGGAGCAATTCTGCTCCCCTCCCTCCCTGAGATCCCAACACTGAGAAACAGAGGTAAAAGAATATGAAATGAAAATGAAGCTTACCTTTGGGATCAAACGGGTCAGAATTGTTGTCGGGTCTTTGTAAGATTACCCATCTGTCAAAAATCAGAATTACAGTAAGGAATGCTGAATATCAACTGAAATAAAATAGCAGTTCGAGAGATCTTCTTTTGAATATCACAACAGACATAATATATGCTAGCAAGACCTCATCAGACCTTTGAAAAAAAACAACGAACAAACAAACAAACAGGCAGATCAAGCGCGGAAAAATTCGTGCTTGCATATGCCTGCATTTACAGGATAAACCTCTGACGATTGGTTAACAAAGAGGCGAAAGTTTAATCACTCAAAGTTTTACATGGCAATTTTTCTTCTCCCTCTCGAATGAAAATGCTTGACAAAACATAAATTGAAAGCATACTTGCTATTTTCTTTGGCCAAAGCTGCTAAGGCTAGACAAAGTGAATCTTTTCCGCTTCCGGGTACTCCAGTCAGTATAGTCAATAACAACTTGAACGGAAATAAAAGGACAGAATCGGTAAGTTTATCACTTTTTCAATCAGTGAAATTGGAATTTTGGTCGTTCTTGCGTCTTACACAACTATTTTAATGGAGTGTAGCTAAATGTCGTGGGTCGTGGGTGTGAGTCGTGGGTGTGGGTAATTGTCGTGGGTAAAAAATTCTTCCAAAAAGGAATACAAATTAAAAAATTAAATAGCAAAAAGTTGTAAAAGTCATGAAACGAAAATCTAAGCGTACATACCAGTCGTATTCTCCTTCCCCGCGGTCAGCAAAGCAAATAACCGAATCCTCTAGTAAAAACAGACACTAAAAAGACATTTAGGTGAAAAATAAAAGAAACTCTGTGCACTATGTAAACCTGAAGCAGGTTATACAAAAACTGGAGACTGAACTGCTTTTTCTCAAAGATGTCAACATTCGTGAGTGAAACGTCCTTTCAGGTTAAGGAGTGATATTTCGAATCGTTACAGCAAAGAGCTTGTACACAAAACAAAACAAAACAAAAAGTAATCGAGAAATGTATTGTATTTCCGTACGGCAATAAAATATACATACAGTCTCGCCTTAACTTGAAAGGTTGGGAATGAAGGTGGTTCCTTCGTAAGGTAAGAGACCTAAAACTTCTATCCAAAAATGTGAAATACCTAAAAATTGTCCTTTTCCCTTCCCTTTCTCACGGTGATCGCATTCCATCATATTAAAAAATCTCCACTGTTCATTGGAATTGTAGATCGAATAAAGATAAATAGTGAGCAGCTATTTCCATTCAGCGAGTCAGAGCTGTCCCATACTTCCTGCAAATTGCAGTATAATTTACGTCTGTTTCGTTTATTTCGCGGCTGTAGCTCAGGTATGGATAAATCGTCATCGGCAAAATGTCTTTTATACAGTGATGTTGTGAAAGGGGAGCCAAGTCCCACAGGAAGAGGACGAAGAAGCCATGACGAAAAAGGCAATCAAGGAGTTGGAGATACTCGTTTCACAAATATTTTACAACTTTTTTCTATTTATTTCTTTTTTTCAATTACTTTACTTTATCACTTATTTTCTATACTTTTTTTACCCACGACCCACGACCTCTACCCACGACCCACGACCCACGACATTTAGCTACACTCATTTTAATGATAACTACAACTTACTTCAGTAGCTGTCTCACATACCTGAAACGCTGGTGACTGTTTCTCCTCACTAACAGACTTGTTGCCTAAAACTACGGGTAGATCTGAGGAGGCGATGGGTGTGTCGGCAAATGAGCTACTGGCTGATAAGTGACACAAGAAACTGAAATGAATGGAGAATAGGAAATTGAACAGTTTGTGTTAGTGCAAAAAACCCGCACCAAAGTGCCGACATACCACTGTCTACTTTGAAACAAAGCTATCTGTCAATAAATAGCCTGTTCCAGGCGTTCAGACAGTGGGGAGCGGTTCGAAGTAAAAAGGAGCGCGAAAAAATAAAAGCGAGGGAGGAGGAGAGGTGAGAGAGGGAACGCCTGTTAGATTTGTTTTAAATAGACTCTTCCGCCCAGTCAGACCGCATCAGCTGTAGGTGGTCTTCACTTGTCAATCAAGACTGGTGTTACAGCCCGATGCATTTATTATTTTTCTTGCGAATAAATCGAAGTTTGTCAGATCAAAAATTAATATTATGTATACATAATCTTACTAAAAACCCAATGTAAGACTTTCAGGCAATAGAAGGCGGGAGAAGTATTCATGTATAATGAATTTATTTACGGCTTTAAAACATGATTTCAGCGTGTACGTGACAAAAAATTATGAATCAAGTGACAAACAAATATCGCTCATTTCGATAGAAAGCCGTTTCAATGCAGATCGTTAACTCAAGCAATGAAAATGCACAACAATTGAAAGGAAAATTTACTATTCGGTGATTGAGTGGACCTCGTCAATAGCGATAGCTACAACTTGCTTTCCAAGCTTTCCTTTTTGAAGTCCTTTTGTCCATTCATTATACAACCACGATTTGGCACTTCAGTAAACAATTTCACAGCTTCCACTTTTAACGGCTTCATCCACATCTTCTCCCATCATTGCCGCCGCAAATATTCCACTTGGTCTTCCATGATGGTAATCAACGGAGTTACCACAACAATCGTAAATGGCATTCTATCCTGCCTTCATTCCAACGCACGCTTTATTCGAGGAAAAAACTGGAAAATAAGAATTTTTCCAAAGCCAGTCGGTGAGAAATTGCTAAGACATCTATCCTACCGACTACGTGTTTTAAACAGTTTCTTTGCTCTTCGCTTTTAGCCTACACGTTTGGAAAGTCACTCAGCGCTGTGTTTGTTGCGAGTTTGAATTCTGCGTGACGGCACGTAGAGTCTGTCATAACGGCCATATCGCATTTCTCGCTGTGATCGAAGACGCTCCAGTGTTGACACATTCTGTCAAAATCAACCAATCAGAGGGTATACCAGGATCTGGTATACCGGAAGGCACTTTTGTTAAGAATTCTTACAAGCGTTCCCTCACCTCTCTCCCCAGTCCCCCTCTACTTTTTATCGCTTTCTTTACTTCGCACCGCTCTCCACTATCTGAACGCTTGGAACAGGCTAGTCAATAAATAACTTTATCACTTCAGACTTAAAAGGGAAACGCATTGTTCAGCGTAATAATCAGCACAATAGAAAAGTTTTAGTCAGCAGGTTCTATTTATATGCACAGTACTGTACAGCATGCACTGATGATCATGATTAAGAACGCATGGAACCAAAGTTCAATTGGATGGAATATTAGCGACTTTTAGATTTGACGACGACTGCGAGATCGAATACGAGTACCGCTTAAGAATTCCGAGCTAATTTTATCACCCAAAATATAAAACACTTTCCTGTTGCTGACTAGCAAATAATTAAACGCCTGGTGTGATAAGTATTAAATTATAGCGAGAAACGAAAATTTGGTTTAAAATTGAACTCGTATTCGTACTCAATAATATCGTACTTGAAGTCCCTCCAATCTAAATTAGGTCCTTATTGAAGTGTTCATTTAAAAAATAAAAACCATATGAAAGTTACGGTTTAGAAACTCTTTGGACCTCGGAAATCTCCCTTAGTGGGTAATTTTTAAAAAATAACTGCTTTTCCAGTCTAAGTCTTATGCTTTCATGAAACATTTCACGAGAAATGGTGTTTATAAAAGCATTGGGTGAACTGAAAAGACTAAGAACGCGTTTTTGTTAAACGCTGTCTTGTTGGTCCAAAAACGGAAAACGAAAACACTACACAGAAATTTTTTGCTCGGAAAATAAGTGCTGCCACTTTAAGTACAACGAACCTTTTTTCCCTCATAAAGGTTTTAAAACAATTTCTTACATAAGTAACAACTTGCTTACTTTTTTAAATTTGGCATAGAGGCTTCAGCAGAAGACAAATCCTGGATGACGGCTGGACTCTCTAACTGAATTTGTAGACAGGAATGCCTGTAAGGATGAGATTATTAAAAATCAGAAGAGAATCCAATATACATCATTCTTGCATATTCTGCTACTGAAATTTACTGTGACTGTTGGAGTTGGATGCTATTGGTGCTAGCCTTAAACTGTCTCAAAAAACACAATTATTGCAGCATGAATTTAGCAGAACAGATATAACTACCCACAAGTAACAATAATTAATCGAGGCGGGTGGGCAGAACAAGATATATGGAGCAAAATACAGAACGTTACAGCCAAAGAACTGAAATTACAAGGTTATTGCAAGACGTTCGTTAAATGTTTGCACCAAGCTGTTAACGCCATTTAACAGTTGAATGTTACAATTCAGAACTAGCCTATTCTCAATTTACAAAGTAGACACTACTCACCGTTCATTTAAGTCATCAGGCAATTCTAAGGAGACAAAAAAGTACCAGCCATTACAAAAGCACATATTTTAAGAGCACGGCAATTGTTTCTAATAACAACAGATAACACAGTCTGGCTGCCTGTACGATGTTACACTGAAGATGACTTTCTTTGTCTTAACAATCTCCGATACGCTCCCCCCCAATTCGCCCCCCCCCCCCCCGAAACAAAGCTGTATATTTCCCACAGCTCAAAAATATACAACAGTATATCCCAAGGGCAAACACAATTTCAGGCTTTGTTTAAGTGTACGTACAATAACAAACTTGTATAAATGTAAGAATGATTATCTTTCCGAAAGTTAACTAAAATTATATCATTTTCGCAAAATCTTACCAACTAAAGTTTCAAAGTGAGGAAAGCTGGGTACTTGGTTCTCTTTCCACAGATGTAAAACATCAGAGTAAAACTGTCTGTATATATGTGAATGTGGAGTGAGAGCTAGAACCAAGTTATTCTGTTTATTTATCAGATAATATGGAAGGTTCTCCTTGATGCTTGCATGATACGTTAGAATAAGGAGGGTACTGATACTGGTGGAGCCCTGTGAAACGAAGGCAAAGACATCAAATTACATACAGCAGCACATGTGCCGCCTTATCAGTTTAGTGGTAGCCATTTCTTCTTATTTTTCAAGCTACGTCGGTCTAATAACTCATACAGCAAGGAATGCATTTTTCGAGGTTTTCATTTCTTCAACGTTTAAAAATAATAAAACTTCGTATTCAATCACAACAAAACATTGCCGATGCATACCTAACCAGTTAACAGAGTCACTGCATTCAGAGCGTCTAATACGGCACGAGCATGGGATCCTTCAGTCGATACAGTAAGGAAACGCGCATAACACCTTATCTAATAGAAGGGATTACCTGTAAGGAATATTGACTTTTGAAATACAGTTACCTTATCATAAAACTGCACTCTTGAAAACTTAGAAATAGGCAATGAAATGACACCAAATCTTGGATGGAAGAATACAAAACCTTGCTCGTATACGTACAGTGAACCTAAAATAGGGCAAAATAAATTTAAGAGAACAGCAACTAAAACACTAGTGAGCTTTACAATGAAACTCCAATAAACAAATAGAATATAAAAAACTTAATTAGTACTATCTCCTAACAAAACAAATACCATACAATTTCCCAGAAAAACAAAAACTTCTTCGCTGCGAGGAACGCAAGAACTATCAACCACAAACCTGTTTCCCATCCATTTGCTAGACTTAAAATAAACACGTGGCTGCCACAAAGCAACTGTTTCCCAAGAACTTTACTTTCAGCCTTTGTCTGCCAAAGAAATATCAATTTTCGCTTAATCGTTAGTCATTAAAGTATTAGTTGGTCTAACGTCATAGCATCTACACCATATAGGTCATTCCTGGTATACAACACTCGTGATGGAACAAACAGTACATCTTGTACAAATTAAATTAGCAGCACAAGTTTCCGCTTAGAAGCCAGAAGATCCTATTAACAAGGTTGGTTACATCAGCTACGAACTTGTTCCCCCCTGCAGGTCTCATGAGGCAGTGACATTAAAAGTATAGTAATGACAAGATAAATGATGTTTAAGTGGCAACATTGCTCATTCAAAATATGTCTCCGTTTCCGATACGCTCAAATTCCCGACTAATTGTTCTTAAACAGCTAACGTTGACCAAATTTACAAGACGTTTGCAACATCCGGCAAAATTACGTCAATAACGCAGGCTATCACTAGAAAAAGGTACGGCAACCAAGATGCCCTGGGGATGAGTTTGGATTATAGCTCAGCTCTTTTGGTAGAGCTGGAGAAAATGGCGTAAAATTTCCTGCATTTTACGAAGACGAAAAAGCCAAACTACTAAATAAAAAAATTGCAACTTGGCGGATGACAACTGACGTTACATTGATCACTGTAAGTATGTTTTTACCGCAAGAGTTATTTTGAATGAATAATGCAACAATAATTGGATTCAGCTTACCGTATGATCGGAAAAATAACGGAGATCTCGGAGGGTGTTATGCACCCTCCGCCCGCCATCTGCATAATTCTTCAGATCATACTCAGTTGAATCACACTGACAAGACACATATGTTGTTAATTAATTTTCAACGCTAATAAATCGGCAAATCATTTCACGGTGGTGATCAATCAAGATGGAGGCTTGTCAAGGAGAATTGTTAACCAGGAGAATATAAAGTTATAAAAAATGAAGTATTGTTGTCAAATGAACTAAATCTTGTCAGACCTTAGCAAAGGACTCTATTTGCTGTGATGTCTGCTTTTCAATGCCATCTCCCTGATAAGATGAAAAACAAGGAATAGTCTGCAGTTACTCCACTGTTTTATTTTTGTACATCAACAATCATAACCTCCTCCCAGCAAGTATTATACCCTCTTTATACCTTCCACGAAACAAATCTTGGAATGTTTTCTGTCAAGAATACAAATGAGGTGTTCCAAACACTTGCACTGTCTGCAAAAATAAAGTTGAGCATATAACCTTCAGTTATAGAGAAAAGATTTTGTCCATACAACCATTGAAGGATCTCAAAAGGAGGTGAAACGTAAGTACCAATTGAAAATTTATTACAAGTACACAAGTAAAAAACGGTCTGTGCTAATCTTTGTGTTGGGAAAAGGGCTGTTAACTGCTCAACATATTACTGAACTATGAGCTTCTTTTTTCCCTGAAAACTAGCTACTATTAGGACTATTAGACTACTGCTCTAACATCTCAAGTACCCGGCACTGCCTTCAATCAGGTACCATCATTTCTCATCTAGTTTTTGTAAGCTCTTTCGAAAAAGAAGTGTAGCTTAGGGTTAAGACTTACAACTACCTATTTACACTGTATGTAACAACAACACTGTAAACTCGCATGTACGGCAGCTGTTACTCCTTGATCAAATGCTCAATAAATAAATATTCATTCGTACCTGGAACAAGCATCCGGACTGCTGAATCTAAAAATGATTCACCAAATACCACAGAACCCAAGACATGTCCAGGGTGTTCAACACTTGGCACATCATACAAATAAAGACAAGCCTACAAACAAAGCTACAGGTGTTCAAAGAGTAATTTCTAGCAGAGTAGGGTCCTTGTCTTAAATAATTATTTATTTATTTATACGTATTTATACATGTATTTAAACAGTCGAGTCCCGATAACTCGAACCCTCGCTAACTCGAACATCGCGCTAACTCGGACCAAAATCGATTTCCCCTGGATTTCCGTCCTACTTTCACTGTAATTTTAACCTCGGTAACTCGATCCCTCGACAACTCGAACTCCCGCTAACTCGAACCAATTTTCGTTTCCCCTCAGGTCATTTTCTATATAATTTTACCCTCGATAACTCGAACCATGTTTTGAGCCCTTAAAAGGCGGGAAAAAAGCCGTCTATTGGCGTCGAAACATTGAATTTTGGATTTCCTATTAACGTGTTGTAGGAGTATAGTTTACTAATGGAGGCCGATGTTGATTGTCACAGGCTAACGTGAAGCAGCTTCACTTCTCAAAACAGTAAAACGCATGCTCTATTTAGGCTATGTTTTGTTACGTTACGTTCTGATTTATAATCTAGAAGTATCTTTTAATTTTCACTTGACATTTCTACAATTAAATGTGATTAAAATGTTCACTGTGCAGTAAAAACTGTTTTTTACCTTACTCTCGGCTATTTTCTTCGAGCTCCCGATAACTCGAACCCTCGATAACTCGAACTTTTTTCGATTTCCCTTGAAGGTTCGAGTTATCGGGAGTCGACTGTATGTATTTATTTGATGGAAGATCAATATCCCTAGAAATGAATTTATAAAATACCCTGATTACATTTTTGGTCAGAAAAAGTCTGTTATGTGACCAAGATGTATGCAATAAATGTGTGTTTACTGCTAACTCATTCAGTGACGCATTTATCACAACAAAGCATGTGTGCTTTATTACGTTTATGTCACTAGAAGGACTGCATGAATTTCACACAACATTCCGTCCAGTAGAATAGTAAACTACTTCTTAGCGCACTTTGGGGAATTTAAAAAATGCTTTCAGGGCTTGAAACAAATTCCAGGCAGGTGACGGTTGAGATGTTTGGTCAAACATATTTATGCTCAGACACAACCCATTTTGGGCTGAATATATGTATATTACGTCATATTTCTATAAAAGCAGCCTCCCTCCGCACATGACGTTCAATCATCAAACTAAGTTCTTATTACACAAAATGTCCAGTAAATTAAGGATTTGACTGGATAAGGCCTATTTTCAGTTTAATAGCTAAAACGCTAAGGAACTGGCCCAAAATTTAAATACTACATTAGTATTTTAAGTTCTATCTTCAAAGGGTTCAAAACTTAGCTTGATTGTTGGGCAATGAAATGATGAAAATTTACTTGTCCAACTGTTCACTCTCCTAACCTCTAGACCACAACAATTTTACCCTTCCCTGACTTGGTAATGTTTACTGATCAATTGACATAAATATTCACATATTTATGTGAGTGTATGTGAGCATAAAAAGCTTACTCTTTTCACAGCAGACAAAGGTTTATTGCTTGGTAGAACAACGTTCCTGAAGCAAGAAAAACAACCATAAACAATGTTTTTGTCCAGTCTATGGAAAACATGCGCAAATTGTAATACACCTACGTCTTACTAGCAGACATTCTACACTGAACTCAAACGTTTAATGTTAAACTCAAATAAGTACCACTGTGTGCTTATAGACTGTACCTTCCAAGACAATCACACGCTTCTATGGAAAATTCCAAATTGCTTGAAAGAAAAGACCACGTCACTTCAACTTTTCTTTCCTCTATGCCACGCTTCAGTTCTGATAAGACAGTTGAGTAACTCTATAAAAGAAAGCAAACTTATCTAAACTTGGAATTAAATTATTATAAGTACCATAGTGTTAATAATATACCTTTTGCCTGTCAAATGTTTGTGAAAATGTCTTCACTCCCTTCTCAACAGCACTAATTGACAGAAGATAAAGATCCACTAACAACCTGAAAAGAAAAAACATGTATATACACATGGACAGACTTAGGGGTTGGTTGAATCGACTGCGGCCACTCCCCTTTTTTCGGTGAAATTTTGCATAGTTTTTTAAGAATTCTCAGTGAAATATATCGTATCCATTTAGCTGGCAAGTGTTGGGGCCGTCTCTTTCTGAAAGTAGCATAGCCAGAATGCTGTGGTATCTTCTCTTTGATTTAGCCTTTTTATACTGCAAATGCCAAATTTCTATTTCATTTTATTAACTTTTTCCACAAATTAATTAAACACTTGGAAGAAAGCATTTAAACAATCTTTGCAATAATCTAGAACTGCTTTTTTGAACTCACTTTAGGATCTGTTTGTAATTACATTTATTTCGAAACCAGTGACCAAGTTTTTTAAAACATAATCGCAAACCTTTGGAATAATGGCATTAGCCACTGGACCATCCATTTCTTCAAGGAGCTAAAAGGACTGCACGTTTTGTTAAATCAAATCAGCCAACTGAATGTGAATACAAAACTCTAACACAAGTAAAACATTTCTGAGTGATACCTGAGGTCTCTGCTGGGTTCAAATGAGGGCTTCTCTGTGTCGACAACTGATAATGGAAGGAATCCATTCTCCAGAAAGTATGTTCTTGCACATGTTATTGTTCGTTTAGGCTCCATAGCAAAGCAAACCTATCAAACACACTAGCTCTATAAAGCACTCTTCAAGTTTGTAAGATTTTCATTTAAGCTACAATACCACAACCAACATATAAAGTCAAGGACATTTTCTTTTATCATTAGCACTTTTTTGTTCATTCCAAAACAAACTTAATTGTAATGTTGCAGATGTTTGTCCTGAATATACCCCTGTAATCCTCTTTCACAGCTTGGTCCAAGACATATAGTTTCCTTAAGCGGACATAGTCCAGATAGCTTTCCGAGAACCTCTTGAATTTGAAAGAAAAATTGGTATGATTTGAGCACTGATGTTAAAATGTCAATATGAGTGGCATGGTTTTCTTTGTTCACACACAATCTTTTCTGAATGGAAATCAAAAACGTAACAACACAGGACACTTAAACTGCCAGCTGATTTATGATACTGAGTGGATGTACAGTATACCATACCAAAAGCCATTTATACCTAATTAAAGTGATTTAACTGCTGTTTTGATTAGTTGATTCAATCTGAGTTTAAGCTCCCATTTACTGACCAGGACAGTGAAAGTTTTCACTACTTACCGAACTGAGATTGAATTGACCAAAAACAATAAACTGTATTGAACCTTAGGTAATCAGAAAAGTTAACAGGACCTTTTCCTTTTCACTTTAAAAGTCATTGAAATAGTAAGTTCTCAAATAAACAAGGAACTTGTATACCACATAGTCATAAACCCCTGTAACAAACAAAGTCAAATTCATACCATGTGCCTTGCAGCTCTGCCATCGACACCACTGTTTGCCATTGTAGTATTATTGTTCAAAAGGGACTGTTTGGCTGCACTTTTGATATTTTGCTTTGAAGAGTGTGTTCCCAGAAGCACGTATGGCTGACAGCCTTCTGATGAACTGAATACAAGAGTATCAACAACATTTAAAGTAATAAAATAAAAATATTATATGCATACAGTAACTATTTTTGTTTAAGAATGCCCTCAAATAAACAATACTGTCTTAACAGTAAATATGACATTAGTGCTACTCTCTTTTAACAAGGGTACTGCCTTCCCTCTAGGATATTTGCATCCAAGTCACATTTCACATTAGATTATTTACCAATACAAGGTTCTTACTTTGTATTATTGAGCAGGTAATCAAGCAGTGCATGCGTTACATATTATATAATCCCGTTTAAGGGCACCATACTAGGACTTTTTACAGGAATGACATTTTACCTTGTTTCTGCGAAGGGGAGGGAAGGGAGGGATGGGAGGATGGTAACCCCTCCTCACCACTATAGAAACTGTTATACCTTCCATCCACTATCTAGCAGGTCATGTGCTTTTTGGTGGGCAAGTTCAGAATTCGCTTTCCTGAGTTGCATTACGTATCTTCAAAACATTTTTTATGCGTATTTGTCATTGAATTATAATATTATTATACGATACCATGGTAAGAATTTTCACATCACTTAAGCTCCAAAGTAAGGAGGAATGGTTCGATAACATACATGCGTAATTTTTGTAAAAGTTTGAATACATACCTTTTGATGGTTTCCCTATCTCCAATATGTCCATGAGCAAAGTAGCTCACAATGGGCTAAAAGAATAGCAATTTTTTCATTACCAACAAAAATCACTTTAGATATATATATTATGTATCCAGCCTACACATAAAAATTAAACTCAACCCACCTTTAAAATTTACACTTAACAACTCATGATCAATGATCTTTTTTAAAGCTATGACTACCATTATCCCACACATTCCTCTTTCTCATACAAAAAATTGATTACACCAATCTACAACTAATGCGCGCGCATGGGAACTGCTAGTACCTAAATATTAACGCACTATAGGCACAGCAATCTGAAGATGTCTTTGTGCAAAATCCTGTTTGGTGTGATTTATGTGACTATTCTTGTGGCTGCTGTTTAACGAGTAGCCTGCGAAAACATCCGTTTCTCCGACGTCTCCAGCGGCAAAGAGCAAGGAGAAACGGATGTTTTCGCAGGCTATTTAACGAGCCATATCGCTTTTAGTCTTTGTTATGCTTTACAATAGAAGGAGTATATTTTATTTCAGTAAACTGTAATACAGAGTTTTGGAGTTTGTCTTCACATTAACTGTCTGGTTACACAAAGACCCGAGCAGTTATAATTAAACTGGGACTCATGATTTTCCACAAAATGAGTCCCAGGACTCACCACAACTATTATTATTTTGTAACAAAATCACTGCAACTGTGTGAGCTGAAACCACATTGCCAGAAGGCAGCCAGGTTATTTTTGGATTAATATAGGTTAATTTACTAGCTAGTACCAAATCTGCTGTAACAATTTTCTTAATGACAGAAAAGCTGAGGATCTGCAAAGATCAGTTCAACGAGGAAAGCAAATGTATCACAAGCTGTAATTGCCTCAATGATCATGTATGCTTACGGCAGTGACCACTAACTACATTAGCTAAAGATGAACCTAGCCTAAAGCAAACTAAACCACATTTACACCTCATTATCAGTGATGCCACTAACTTGCAGGAAAACAACAGCACAACAAACAGCATTATCTTAAGGTAGCAGTGAGCAAAGAAAGTCATGTCTGATAGCTCGGGACAAGTGGATTTTGCTATCGGGCAAGTGAAGTTTTGGGGGGATTCAGTTTACATAGAGTGTTTACTTTCCACTGGATTTGATAAAACAATTTTAAAAGGTTTAAAAGTTACAAAGTTTGATATTCAATACCTCACTCAAACTCCTCTCTGTGACTTTAGACAGGTCACTAAACATAACAGTACAACACAAGAGTGAATATAAAACATCATCTATGTAGTTCGGACAAGCCCCTGCTAGCAAAAGACCAAAGCACTGGTACACAACCATTACATGTATCTTAAAAGTAAAAACATTGATGATGTTGTTCTCGATGATAACGTGCTAAAAAAAAGCCAGCATTTAATAATAGCATGGAAGCGCACAAGTGCTGCTAGTGGCATTGAATTCCACTGAAACTGATGAGCTACAGGGTTTACACCCCTGCTACTTGGATAAAGAATTCAAGGACTTTTCAAGGACTATATGCTGTGTAAATAAAAGCAAGGTTTTTATCTCCTTGTATATTATTTTTTTACTATTTTTGTGTCACTAATACTTTGCCCGTTAAGAATCTGGGTTGGATGGAGTGAGCAACCGATTTTAAAACCTTTACTACAGCATCCACTGCAGTTTTTAAGGACTTTGAAGACCTTCAACCCTTATTTTTAAATTCAAGGACATTTCAAACCTCTCAAGGAATTTAGGAACTCTATAATTTCCAACAAGGTGGGAAATTTTAACCAAAAACTTTCAATTGACAGCTTACTCTGACCTTTCTGTATCCACATTTTTTAGAACAGAGTTGCAGTGACGCTCAATCAAGGGAAGTGTCTGGAAATAAGAAGGTTATAAACATCTTGAAGTTAAAACTGACATAACTTTACTTTCTGTCACACCTGGCTGATTACAGTTACTCAAGCCACTAGTTGAAGTCCATTTAGATCAATGTTTTGTGAAATTTCAGCCCTATGAGTGAAAACACCTGTAAATATGTTAGACTCTTGAGTTTCACAGTGTTCACTGCAATGGTGGCTCCCCACCTACAGGTAGTTAAATTTAGAACACAAGAACTGGCCAATTCCTTTACAGAGAACTTCGCAAAAAAATAACTTTTAATAAAAGCAAATGTAATTTGAACTACCCTGCAAGCAGATTGTTTCTCCAGGGCAGACGTTACACTACGAAGGGAGAGAAACCACTAAGAGCAACCGTTTGCTTTTCCATCGAGCATGCGTATCCACGTGATGCGAACGTCAAAACGTCAAATGGCACCACTTCTTGTTTCGCAGGAGGGACTTAAATATCCAATGACAAGACAGCAACAAGAATAACCTGAGATCAGGCCCAATTTTAGCGGTTCTCATACATTCTCTCTAACGGCTACCGCTAAATTTCGCCTTGCCCACCGGAATGTAATTTTCAAAGCGAAACAAAAATAGAGCCTGATCTCAGGTTACAACAAGAACGTCATTAAAACAAAAGGTATAATAAGGAAAGCACCAACTTTGCACGTGCATCACGCTTTTTGTACATTTCTTTGCCATTTTTGAACCACTACGATGTGAGAATGCTTTATGCCGCATTTTATGGACAACATAAACAAGCAACAACAAAATTTCATTTCTCTTCCTGAACTTGGATATGGTCCCTAGGAATTCAACTCCAGATGGGTTTGCCTACATTTGACATGAATGAATGAATGGATGAATAATCCCAATAAATACTGAATTGAAAGGGTGCAAATTCACAGCAGGCTTGTTGCAAAAGAGCCTTTAACCTGCTTTTCAACAGGTTTTACATGTTTAAAGTTAATTTTTTTGTCCATGGCACTGGACGGCAGCTCAATCAAAGAAGCAGACCGTTGCTCACAGTGGTTTCTCTCTCTGTGTAGCATAGCATCTGCCCTGGAGAAACCACTGCTCCCCGGGTAGGTTTGAACCCAAAGGTCAATTCATTTTTTCCTAAGAGTAAAAGTCAATGTTGTACAATGATTTGTGTATTTTGCATAATTGTTATAAATTTGTACCAGTATACTATAACAATCACATTTTTACCTCAATGATGATGGATTCTACTTTCAGAGGGTCCAGCAAACCATAGATTTTGTCCAATTCTGATGTAATATTGATAGCCTAAAGAAATTTTTAATTAAGTGTCAATTAGCTTTATGACATAATACATCAAAATGGCTAGCAAATGCCAAAAAGCAGGTCCCATAATGCAAACCGTATTTGCTACAAGCACATACATCTGTGTGTAATATTCTGTTTTATAGGAGTCATCCACTAGATTAGCCTTTGCTATGGGATTACAATACAATACTTTATTGACATCTGAGCCCCATTGCGGTTTTTCAGTGAGAATAATTAACAGATAAAAGTTAAAAACTGTACTGTATATTGATAAACCTTAAAGGTTATAATTAATTTAAGAAATTAAAAACTGGCTAACATTGGCCACAGGATAACTCATTGTAACTCACTGTAAAAAGTCTTTCATAAGATGTTTTCTTAAATGGCGCTTAAAATTATTTAAACATTTGCTAAGCTTAATTTCAGATGGTAAATTATTCCATATATTAACAATTCTGTAAAAAAAGGACCTCTGCCCTGTTTTAGTTTTAAATAATAGAATATTCAATTTTTGAGAACTTCTAGTCACCTGCCCACTTACCTTACCTCTAAAAAATGCATTTTGTTACCTAAATATTCTGAGGCCACGCCCATCATCCACTTAAATGCCAAAATGGCATCTCTGAAGTATAAATTGGTTTTTATTTAGGTTCGTAAGCACTGAAATTACATGATCGTATTGCTTAGTGTTACTAACTATATGGGCCGCAAAATTTTGAACACTTTGCAGCTTCCTAATATTCATATCAGTAGTATTACACCACACCAAAGAACAGTAGTACAATTTCCTAAAAACCAAAGCGTTTATGATTGTTATTCGTAAATCTTTCTTGAAAACGTCTTTTACATGGCTTATCTGTCCTAATGGGATTATCCCAACTTGCTTCCTAATTTAGATGTAACTATTTTATTCCTGACTATTTTTTTTATCAAATCATCTATGTTAATGTCTAATCTGTATCACTTATTGTAAAACTCAGAGAAGTCAAACTAATCATCCTGTCTTGTCACAAGCTTTTAAAACTTTGCACCTTATGCATTAAAGTGAGGAAAAGTCAAGCCTATCCTTCTCTTACCTTATGCTTCATAGTAAAAAATCCACCACTAAGAGAAACAACAGAAACAATCAAACTTATATGAATATTTTATTTTGTAAAATAGTGATTCAAGGTATATATCATAATCATGAGGGCAACTGTATTGTGGTTCAACTTTTATCTTTTCTTTGTTCTTGTATGTGTCAATAACCAAAAGCACAGATAACTAATTAAGTTAATTAAGCTACAACATGCAGACGTTGATACTCTACAAAGAAATTAACATTTTTGTTGTTAATTACCATCCAAAATCTTCCAAGGCAAATGCTTGAATTAAAGGCCATTTTTCAAGAATAAATGGATCAAAAGGAGGCAGTTTATCACCAGGGCTTGCTTCTGCAAAGAAAAACATAATGCTATTACGTAAAAAGAGCAATGCAACACAAAAATATATTAATTTATTGTATCACTACTGGGTTGATATAAAAGGTAGGTCTACTGGCCACCACCTTAACATTGCTAAGAAGGAGCAAGTGTAACCTGTTCTGGGCTCTGGTTGCAACGGACAGTTAACTGCAGTTGTAACAGGTGAAAAGAAAAGTGAGCGAAGAAACTTATCATGCCTGCTTCTCTTTTTTCAGATTGATTGTCACAACTGAGAGCCTGCATAGAATATATAGGCAAGCAAGGGTGTGACACACTGCCTATTTAGAATGCGAAGAAAAAAACATTTATGTCACAAGACAAAATAAAATATGATTTTCTTATAATGTACTTACTTATGACTAGTCTGCAACATTTTGACAACTCACTTCTTGTCTTCATTAAGTAATGAGGTTGACCGGTTATGTGTCCCCCTATAAGCCTAAGCCATGATGCTCTGATCTGCACTGTTTTTAAGTAGTAGTGATCACTGAAAACTGAACAGAATTTACCACCTACATGTACTCCTTACTGTATAATGTGCTTGTCTTTACACCTGCCAAATGTCTTGTAACATAAACACAACCATACAATAGTGACCCACCAAAGAAACAACTCACTACATCATTGAGAATTGAAATGCACCAATAAAAGCTGTGATGAGTAACCAGTCAACCCCATTGCCTGATGAAGATAAGCAGTAAGGACACTATAATCTACACAAGTGACTACATCAGCAAACAAACATTATTACACTAAGATTACATTTCTCCAAAATGAATACAACAATAACCTTCGTTTGTTACGACGCTAGAAAACACTCTTCCTGGTTATACAGATACACTGTGGGATCCCAACCCATGCACTGATATTAGTAAATAAGTAAATAAATAAATAAATAAATAAATAAATAACGATTTGCAGGTAGCACATCCACAAAGTGCTTCTTCGTCTACCTGATTCCTGGTCAAATTGGAATTTGGAAATGTTGGTTTTTGAGGAGAGGGGAAAACTGGAGTACCTGGAGAAAAACCTCTTGGAGCAAGGGAAAGAACCAACAACAAACCCAACCCACATATGGTGTCGACGCCGGGATTTGAACCCGGGCCACATTGGTGAGAGGCGAGTGCTCTCACCACTGCCCCACCCTTGCTCCCCACATGAAGAAGAGCCCTGTTTTAACAAAGTATCTATTGCGACAAGTATTGTTATAATTGTATAGATTATCAATAATTACAAGGCTCTGCTCTAAGGAAAATTGAAGGGAGCCCATTGCTTTAAACCTGTAAAATCAAGGGTGCCCAGCATATGATTTGTACAAAAAAGTAAGATTTTCTAGTCGCCCAAGATCAAAAGTTAGACACCAATAAGGGCCACTGGGCTCCCCTAGAGCACAGCCCTGAATTAAATAAACAAATATAATGAATATACAAGGCGTTTTACCTCCATATGGTATACCGAGACAAGTACAGCCTTCCACCATGGAAATAAAACTAAGAATCTTGAATTCCTCTGCCTTATCTTCGTCATCTTTATACTAGAAATTAAAAACAGTACGCTGACACCTAGAACTCCTATATATGATTGCAGATGTACACTGTACTTGGAAAATGCAAGACTCCAGACAAGTTGTCATTACTTTCTAAAAAAAAGCTGGGGCTGGCAAGCTTTTCACTTTTCATTCAATATTAACTTAGTTATGAGGTATAGCCATGCAGGGTACACTTTCATAGAACCTGGCCACATGGACCTTAGACAGCCCTACTGCAGTACAGGTCTTGTGGTTTAATATTGTATCCTTATACTTCAAATTTCATTTTCCTCTGTTTCCATCTCATTATCATACATCAGCCTGCTCAAAAACAAAGGAAAATATTATCTAAAAACGAGAATACAATAATTATTGAGCCACAACACATGCACATTCTTATCTCTGTTCTACGATGTGGACACCTTTATTATAACAAGACGCTGTGGGAGCATATATAAGAGCGTTGATGTACTAGGCATGTGTGAAGTTTTTTTATGTGTATTAGGGATGTGTGAGTAGTGCAGGAGTGTTGTATATTTTAGGGGTTGGTTGAGATGCATGAAGTGGAAGGTGTGGAGTTATATTGGACGTGAATCAGTAAGATAATGGACGTAGTTTGTTAATCAGTGAATTACTTGTTTCTCGTAGAATTCAATATGACGTAACAAAAAATAATCATTTTGGGTGGTAAAAGTGATTTTAGGTGTTGCAGTGAGGTAGTTGTGGAAGTGCTAATTTGCTTATGAAGGGATAGTGTAGTTAGTGTGTTGAAGTGATTACATGATTACATGAGCCAGGCTGGCTCACTGTGCAGAGATCCCGGCACTCAGTTAAATGCAACAAAAATCAACTTTGCAATTATACGACAACCATGCCAGTCTGGTTAGCAGGGATCCCAGTATTGTGATGCCGCGGTGCACTGCAGACATTCTCATCACTTGGCTTGTTTACATTTGTATGTATTGCGTGCCTAATTGCAACTTTGAATCAAAACAAGCAAACTAGATTACTTTATTTGGGCAATGCCCAAATAATTACTGTAAATTAATAATACTCATACCTCATTGCTATTCATACAGTGAATGTAAAGATTTCTCCAATGTGCAATACACGGTAGCAAATAAGGATAGTTAAGAGGGTTGCAGTAAACATGAACACTTTCTGCCTTGACAACTACAACAACATCTGGCAATAAACAATAATATAAAAGGAAAAAAGCATGAGCATCACAAAATGTATACAGGCAACTTTGCAAATGCAAAGCTCTATTTTATACAGCCAACTTAATGACAGCCGTTTACCAACTCTACACATGACAGGCTTAGGCCTCAAAAAAAATTCTCTACAGGAGCCACACAATGTTTCTGGGGTTTTTTAGACAGATACCAATGAGCACTTTATACAGAATTGCCTACAATTAAACTCGGCAAAAAAGACTGCATAAATAGTTGCTTACATGCGCAATGCAACACATTATCAATGCCAGCATACACAGTTTATGAATGAACAGAAATCTGTATTGTAGTTAATTTCATTATTTCATTTTATCGGAATAGACTTTTATACTTATACAAAAATAAGGCATA
Organism: Porites lutea; assembly: GCF_958299795.1. Taxonomy (NCBI): domain Eukaryota; kingdom Metazoa; phylum Cnidaria; class Anthozoa; order Scleractinia; family Poritidae; genus Porites; species Porites lutea. The sequence goes on along the minus strand of NC_133204.1, from coordinate 49,885,945 downwards.
ACAACAACAACTGATCTTGCTTTTCTGAAATAAATCTCTGTTAAGTAAGAATCAAATATGACCTGTTGGAATAGACCTTTTTACCGATACGGCGGGCATATTGAATTAATTTGATTTAAGGAGTATTATAGGATGCCCAGGGGGCATGAACACATTTTGTTTGTTTTTTCGAGCACTTTTTGGGACATTTTTTCTTAAAGTTTTCTTAGAATAAGATTGTAATGGGAAAAAAGATCCTTGCGCCGTGTTTGGATGTAATAATGATCATCTTTTTCTAGTTTAGTATTGGAAATATGGTCTTTCACTGTCAATTATGGATCCTCCTTTTTTTCCACTGATTTATGGCCTGCGTGCTTTGCGCTTGGGCCATAAATCAAAAATCTTAATGTTTGATGACACAATTGAATCATGAAACGCACTGCAGAAAGGTTAAAGTAGACAAGTCCGATTTACCATATTAAACTTTGTCTACCTTTTTTTAACCATAGTTAAGGCTTTAAACACTACACTAAACTCTCAAGTGTGACCTCAGCCATTGACTAATTAAAATTTTCATTAGCCTTTGCATAAGTCCATTTCACTGGAAGGTGACCAGACATTGCGACTTGATATTGCTTGTTATATTTGAGGGTATTTATTAAGAAAGAGTACCTTCTAAATCCTCTTCAGTGATTCGGCTTCCACTGCCAGAATAAACCAGAAATAAATAGCACATGAGAACTCGAGATTTAATCTTTGACTTTAATAAACATAATATTAAGCTAGTTTTTTTCCTTCTTACCTGATATCTGGTGGTGTAAGTTCACAATATCCAAAAAGTAAGAAGTTAAGAAGATGTTTTGTCCCAACATTGTACCTAAATTAAAAACAAACATGAAAGAATTTTATTTATTTTATTTTTTATTTATACATTTTGCCACATAGAATAAATATGAAAGAAAAAATTTGTTTGCTAAGATTACAAATTTACAGGGCAGCAAGAGCTACAATATTAGTTCAAAGTAAGCAACTTAACTTTTGTAATGGTTAAAGTAGCGAAGAAGCCCAATAGAAGCTACATAGTTTGAAAAAATTGGGCTCAAGATCCTCATATTTAATTATGATTTAGTGTAAGCTGCCATATCGTGGTCAGGAAAGTTTAATTTAAAGTTCTCGTGATAAGATATTCTTTAAATGAAGTCTTGCATCTAGAATAACTTGTCAGTTGCACAAGATTATGGGGAAAGGAGTTCCACAGTTTAGGTCCTCCTAGTTGGAGGATTTTGAACAGTTTAATGTTGGTTCTACAGAAATATAGCAAGGCCCAGTTGCTCGAAGCATGGTTAGCGTTAACCAGCATTTAATACCTTGACAACGTATTGGTTTTGATACTGCTTAACCAATGGTTAAAGCTAACCATGCTTTGAGCAACTCAGCCCTGGTAGTTATTAGCATTTCCAGTATACGAGTTTACTTGGTGATTAGTACTAAAGATGGTGTTAAAAGTATTAGGAAGGAGGTTATTATGATATGAGTACATAAAACAAGCAACAAAGAGCGCACTTATGTACGTTAAAAATTTCAAGGACATTAAGAGTCCGAAAAAGAGGTGCAGTATGGGCAAGATATTCAGCTCCACAAATGATTCTGACGATGCGTTTCTGTAGGTAGAGAAGCCTATTCAAATTGGATGGATACGTTGAGCACCATGCATTGTTACAGTAGTTAAGATACGGGTAAACCAATGTATAGTATAAGGATAACAAAGATTTAGAAGAAAGAAAGAAACGAGCCTTACTTATGATTCCTAAAGTCTTTGATACTTTTTTAGTAACAGGACTTACATATGAAATTCCTAAGGAAGATACTGATCTAATAAAACACCAAGAAACTTTGTCACTTGAGGTTCTTTAGTTCTGAAGAAAGTTCGGCAATTTGTGACTTCAAAAGCTCAATATTTTCTTTTTTCAAGGTAGCTACTTTTTCTGGCATGATTAATAAGCCAGAAATAACATAAAAAACAAGCAAGAAGTAAACAAATATGTCGATTTCAAAGTGTGGTCAAAAAGCCAAGGCCATCTTGCTTGCTCGCTGCTGACCACTGTAACTTACAGAGAAATCCCTCAGGAATGATACTATTTACTCTAATAATATTACTATACATATGTAGATCTTCATTTTTTGTTAACACAAATATTGTCTACTATAGACATTTATCAATATGTTTCATTGACGAAACCTTGTTTTACAGTAATACTGTACAAGCATGTAGTTGAAATCTTACCTGCTATCCACACCTAAAAGGCAAATAATACATTCAATAAATTTTGAAACCTTTTTAGCAACATCAGATAACAAATATACAGAATGCTAAATAAGCTTTCTAACATAAGAATCATCAATACCTGAGTGAATTTTTTATATTGAAAAAAATAATAATATTCTAAGAACCTCTAAGAAATTTCTGCAGTATTTGATAGGAGATCTATAGGAAGACAAAACAAAAACCATGGGAAAAAACAATGCACAAGTGTATCATTATTGACAATATTTTGGATGGATGTCAAATGCAGAAAAATGTGAAATCACAAAGGTTATCACAAACAAGATAGCATAAATAAACACATACGTTTTTTGAGATACAGAGTGACTATGAGGGATTGTAGCTGAGATCATAACAATATTGGTGCGATGAATATCTTTTACAAAGTACAGTATATGCAGGGGTGGATCTAGGGGGAGGGTGCACCCCCCCCCCCCCCCCAAGATGACCTGGGCTTTCTAATACAACTGATATTCTGTAAAATATGGAAATATGTATGATTTGTATCCTCTGCACTTCACATTATGTTGGTGGCTTGTCAAATGCCTTCTTTGTATTCACTTTTAAAATTTGTTTACGTCACCAGTCAGTTATGCCATTCTTAAGTGGTGCATCCCCTCCTAAGAAAAATCCTGGATCCCATGCCCAGGCCTGATATGTGCTACTACATGTAACCCTCCAAACTGTACACACATATAAAAAATGGGAAATGTACCAGAGTTTAATAAATGCTATCAAACAAAAAGAGAAGCAGTAATAGACTTACCAAGGATACAAAGAATCCCATCTATGGCACCCAAGGGACTTTTGCTGCACTTAATTAGGTCTTGAATTCTCCTCAGTCTGGTTAAACTAAACAAAAAAAAAGATACCAATGAACCTCTCCAGAATGGCCACCTTGAGGACTGAGAAGAAAGTGGCCATTATGGAGAGGTCGCCACAATAGTATTGCAAGTAAATCCTGAGGAAGTTGCAAAAAAAGTTTCCAAGTCAACATTTTTTAACAACAATAACAACTTTATTAAGCCTTAAAGAAATATATTTACACATTCACACTGCCTATAGTTCACGGCAGGCATTGGGCGACACTACATACATATAATATATACCAATATAGATTTAACAAAGTTAAATTCACTAGCAAAGAAAAGTTATTACAATCGTAAATTTAATGAAGCTAAAGGTAATATCAGGGCTACATGGACATTAATTAATGAAGTAACATATAAAACAAATCAAAAGCAAGTGTAACACATCATTTCAAACAATATGAACAGTCACTGATCCACATTTGATAGCCGAAAATTTCACTGACTATTTTGTAAAAATATAAGGACCAAATCTGGCTAAAGAAATACCAACCCATCATTAATTCGTTTAGAAGTTTTTTAAAGCAGAGATGTTCTGCTTCAGCATTTTTAGATCCAGTAACAGATGACAAATTAATTTCATTAATAAGGGTGTCTATATCAGCATTGATAGCCATCCTGGCTTTGAAGATTGAGAAATAATAGATTGTGTATTTTTTCGTGAAAGCATGTTTTGGAAGTTTTCTCAGATTCTCAGGGATACTATTCCAAATTTTAGCCATGATACTAGCAAAAGAGTTTTTGTGATGGTTTAGTCGAGAGTATTTGCAATAAAAATTACCAGCTGAAGAGGATCAGTGTTGTAATAATTACAACATATAACTTGACTTGTGGGGGTGAACATATCAGAGATGTTAGAGGGTGCGGAATTATTTGAGACATCAAGCATCAAGATAAAGGAGAGCTTGAAATATAGCATAGATATTCACATTTTATTAGAGGAAATGAAGTATGGAATAGGGTGAGTTCGGTACAGGGTAAAGTTCATTAAGGTGACTCGACCCAGTTTTTTTGGGGGGGTACCATTCTACTTTGAAGCTCTCTGGTATCCCCACCTTTACTTTTATCGTAAGTCTAACACATAGAATGGATAACATATAGATCAATCTACAACATAACAAAAAATTTTTGGCGATCGGAGTAAATGTCACGTGGTTATAATACCACGCCCCTTTAAGGTCTGAGTCTTAAAACTGCTATTGCCAGCATTTTTTCGTGAAAATCTCTCTGCTACACATAGTGCGCATTAGTGCCTTGCGCTAAACAGAGTTTCACCAAAATCGCAAAGACCCAATTCAAGAAATTCAGCGGTTTCCAAATTTAGGTCATAATTTATGCTAAAATGATAAGCAAACTTTACACGGATTATATCTAATAAACTATGAGATTCATCTCTGTATTTTGGGCATCCTTATAACAGATGGGTCCTTGCGAGTCAGCAAAACGCTTTAGGGCCTTGTAAATGCCCCCATTTCGAGCAAGGCAAACATATAGAAATTATAGTTTTCACTATTTGTTGAAGTTTGTCAGCGTTAAAGAGTCAATTTCACGAAAAAAGCATTTTCTTAAAAATTTGTAGTTTTTTTTCCTTTAAATTTTTTCAGGGCCACAATTGATTAACTAACTACCCGGACTCTGAATTTCATGGTCATTGAAAAACTGTGACATTATCTTCTATAAGCCCAAACTTGAGTAAACATTGAAGATTTTTAGCGTTTTGGCTGAGTTTGTGCTTTGGGAGTTGTCTGTTGTTTCCAGTCTGTCATTATACAGCATTCTTGTTCAGCACGCGTGCAATGACCGCGCTTGGCTGACTTCCGAATATGATAATTTTGGTACAGTGAGACAGGCCATCGCGTGATACATAGAGGTTTACCTCACAATTTTTAATCAATTCTCGTGCTTCTTGTGCCTTTGCAAAAAAATCAAGAAGTGCTACACACTAAATCTACTTACTATTAAAAAAATATCATTTTTTCATAGGTTTAATGCAAGCCAATAATTAAACCAACTCTTGGCGGGAATCCCTTCTATTTTCTTATACTAAATTATCATATCTCGGTGAGCATTCGGAAGTCAGCCAAGCTAATCATTGCACGCGTGCTGAACAAGAATGCTGTATAATGACAGACTAGAAACAATAGACAACTCCCAAAGCACAAACTCAGCCAAAACGCTAAAAATCTTCAGTGTTTACTCAAGTTTGGGCTTATAGAAGATAATGTCACAGTTTTTCAATGACCACGAAATTCAGAGTCCGGGTAGTTAGTTAATCAATTGTGGCCCTGAAAAAATTTGAAGGAAAAAAAACTACAAATTTTTAAGAAAATGCTTTTTTCGTGAAATTGACTCTTAAACGCTGACAAACTTCAACAAATAGCAAAAACTATAATTTCTATATGTTTGCTTTGCTCGAAATCGCGCGCATTTACAAGGCCCTAAAGTGTTTTGCTGACTTGCAAGGACCCATCTGTTATAAGGATGCCCAAAATACAGAGATGAATCTCATAGTTTATCAGATATAATCCGTGTAAAGTTTGCTTATCATTTTCGCATAAATTATGACCTAAATTTGGAAACTGCTGAATTTCTCGAATTGGGTCTTTGCGATTTTGGTGAAACTCCGTTCAGCGCAAGGCACTAATGCGCACTACATGTAGCCGAGAGATTTTCACGAAAAAATGCTGGCAACAGCAGTTTTTCGACTCAGACCTTAAAGGGACGTGGCATTATAACCACGTGACATTTACTCCGATCGCCAAAAATTTTATGTTATATTGTAGATTGATCTATATGCATGTTATCCATTCTATGTGTTAGACTTATGATAAAAGTAAAGGTGGGGATACCAGAGAGCTTCAAAGTAGGATGGTACCCACCCCCCCTCAAAAAAACTGGGTCAAGTCAGCACCCTTTCCTGGAGAACTAAAATTTTTTCTAAATGGGATCGAGCAGCCAGGCCCTAGGCGACAAGACCATACAACAGATAAGGGACCTGTAGACATGCTGAAGTGTTGAATATGGAGTAAAATGTCTAAACCTAGCGATGATTGCGATATATCTACTTATCTTTGAAGCAACATGACCTATATGATACTAACTGCAGGAAAGATGACTATCAATTATTAGAACCCGTAAATATTTAATATAATCTTTGCATTTTAAAGTAAACTATTAAGGTGTATGATTATCATAAATCTTAACACTTACTTAATGATTTAATCGTTTTTGGTAAGGATGACAGATAACAAAGGGAGAGTTTACTTGCATTTAGCCACTTGCAAACTTTCGATAATTCGACTTCACAGTAGTTTCAAGAGACTTCAATTTTTTATCGGCATATAGTAAGTTAGTGTCATCAGCAAAAAGTTGAAACTCTAGATTATCAGAAGCATTATATATGTTATAAATATAAATGACAAACAATAAAGGTCCGAGGACAGAGCCCTGAGGGACCACAGATAGGGTTATCTCCTTTTTTAGAAACGCGAGATTCTATCTGTGTTGACTGAGTTCTTTCGATCAAATAAGAGTGGAACCAATCATAAATAACAACAGAAACTCTGACATAGTGATTTAGTTTCTGCAGGAGGATATAATGATTGACAGTGTTGAACACTTTTTGTAAGTCGATAAATACACCACACAAAAACTTCCCCTTATCCAAATTTTCCTGAATCTTGTTTACGATATCTAAAATAGTGTGTTCTGTTGAACAATGATACCGAAAACCATACTGTTTCTGGTAGAATATATCATGTTTGTTAAAAAATGACTTAAATTGACTGTACACGATTTTTTCAAATACTCAATCAAAAATTGAGAGAAGGGATATAGGTCAATAATTACATGGTTCAGATTCATCCACATCTATATAAATGGGAATAATTTTGAAGTACTTAAGTTTAGAGGGGAAGTGACCTTTTTGCTCTGCTAAGTTTATCAAAGTTGCAAGTGGTCTAGCAACAACGTATTCTCAAGCACTTTAGTAAGCGTGTAGGACATGAATACAAACCATAAGCTTTATTTGACGGTATCAACATTAGCTCTAGTTCTATTTCCTCGGCCAGGACTGGCTCGAAAAGAAAAGAATCATTATAGCCAGTTGGTAAGTATTCTGAAAATCGCCTATTACTACTTGGCATTGTTAGTGGCAATTTTATGACCAACAGCGGCAAAATGAGCATTTTAAGATGTTAGCTTGTTCAAGTGGATCATAAGACAGACCTTGAGTTCATGGACACTTGATTACAGTAAGAACCCACATATAAGAACCTACATTTTTCCAACTTAGCCTAAACAGGTCCTTATAGAAATGGTATTTAGTGGGACTTTAGGCTACTTAGGTTCTCAAATAGGTTCTTAGTTTGATAGGGGCACAAGCTATCAGCACAGATAACTACTCCAGGGCATAATTTTGTGATGTGGAATATATTGCTGTATTAAATAATTATCTAGAATACAGTTTAGATGATAACCATACAGCAACTTTATCTTTTCAAAGCACTAGCATGCATGTCTTTCATGCTGCACTGTCCATACAACACTGTGCCACATTTTGAATCTTACTGACTCCTAGAAATTGAATCTTACTGAAACCTAGACTAAAACTTTTTTTTTTTTGTATTTTCATCTGTGCCTTCATTTTTGCAAAACAAGAACCTATAGAAAATTTTAGGCTCAATAGGATTCTATGAAAAGGGGGTTTAAAGTGAGAATTTTAGCCTAACAGATTCTTAAATCTTAGGTTCTTATACGTGGGTTTTTACTGTACACAAATGCCTTTTTTAACATTTTCTTAATTTTTTACTACTGTAGACACAAATGCATTTTTGTAATGAGTCCTTTTTTATAGGCTTATCAATGTCACATGTTTAAATGAAGCTTTTCACTTTCCCTTTTCACTTTTCACTTTATTGTCAGCCTAACAAGCAATATTCAATGCAAATAACAAAGATATCGTAAACTTCATTTTCTAAAGTTCTCAATTTTTTCCTCAAATGAATTATTTCTTTTCACAGTTGTAGGAGCAAAATCTCAGAGGATTCTTTCAGTCAGTTTTAATCTCTAGATTTACACCGAGTAAAGGTTCTTTGATTGAAAACTGTCCTATTTGCAAAAGGCTAAACAACTAGTTCAAAATACATTAAATACAACACAGACACAAGACATGACTTCAGACAGGGTCATTTGATCAGCTGCAGTACTATTGACCCTGCAGGTTCAATAAAAAAGTTGTGCAATATTCTCAGCTAATAATTATGTTTCAAAAAAATGTAAAATTTGGAAACACTAGTTTAAAAATCAAGAATTTTATGTAACACAGGCTGCTTAAACACCCTGGCATTTTACGAAAATTTTGAAAATAAAGTTTACGAAAATATTTTTCAGAAGTTGAAGGACAGACTTTGGCTTTTCCAACTTATTTTAAAGTAAACAATAAAAAAATTATTTTTTCCTTCAACGAGTTACCCGGGACATCATAAACTTCATATCACAAAACCACTTACCCGTATGAGACAGTCACAGCTTGAAGAAAATTTCAGTAAAATTCAAATCAAACATACACAGCGGGTTGTTCTCTGGGCAAGTTAATTGCTAAAAAATACTACTGTTTGAATTTTAGTGAGTTTTAGTTGAATTTTGTACTTATAGTAAAATATAATGCCAATTCAAGAGGCTGGCTGATTGGACACTCTAAATCTGTCTCAACAGAAACAATAACTTTGGCCATTTGTGAAGTATTGTGATGTCAGATAATTGAAAAATTCCTTTTATATTGACAACTCAAATTTATACCAAAATTCTCTCTAAAGGTGAAAAAACAGATAAAATACACCTGCAATGGATATTTATGTGTGGATACACAGTTGCAAAAAAGTGATAAATCAAACCACAACAAACCCATCTATACTGACAAAAAGGTGAACATATTGAACTGAAGCTACTAAATTAAATTTTCGGTTTACCAAAAATAATGTTGCAGTATCTCAAAAGATAATGCTTCACTTGATTTGCTTTAGCTTATTTTAAGGAAAAGGAATACGCCATACATTTATTATTTTTTTCGTAATCTGGCAATTAATGACTTACACATCTCACATGTTCATAGTCAGCAGTAATGATTTACGGCAAAATAGTTCTCAGCTTAAAAATTACAGCCCAATATAATGGAAAATAACAACAACTTAAGGGGTTAAAAATATCAGTTTAAACAATAGTTGGGGACTCTTTAAAGAAACAGGTACAATTAAATATTTTATCTCTTAAGTTACTCCTACTTTCTTTTTCTGTACGACATAGCTGCAAAAATCTTTCAAGGTATGAGACCAACATGCATAATAAGTGAGTGTTGGTGCAGCCTGGGTTTGACCCAACGGCCTCCAATTATCCAGTTGAGCTAACTGGGCAGTGATTGTATAGCTGATAAATAGAAACTTGAATAAAAGCTACATTTACTTGAAAGAAAAACACACTCTTTTGCCACCAATTTACTCCCCAGGATGCTGGAAATCACTTTTAGGGCTTTGAAATTTCAAAATTTTCTGGGGAAGCATGCCCCCAGATCCCCCTAGAAAAGAGAAATAAAACCCCCTTGTTGATACAGTTGGTTACTCTATTCAGACCTACTGGCGATACAGTATTTATTAAAACCCATGGGTACTGTTTAAGAATCTTTATGATGATGGGGAGTGAAGAAATATCTCTCAGTTCTTTGGGCAGATCATTCCAAATCTTAGATCTAAATCTGAAAGACCTTTGACAGGCAGCAGATTTGAAGTGGAAGCAATGTCAAGCTGGTGATTATTATGTGTCTGACAATCACTTCCTGTGAAGATTTGCAAAACTTACTGCACAAGTCAAGGGGTAAGGCCATTAATGCACTTGTTCCAGGGCTCGACGTTGCGACCTGTGGGGTCGCCAATGCGACCAGCTTTTACTCAGTGGCGACTAAATTTTCACGCCTGGTCGCCAACCTGGCCACCAAGATAGGTGACTTTCTTCTTTGGGTAAACGTACACTAATGATAATCTGTTATCCTTTACAAAACTAACGGATAGCTAACGGTTTTGCTAACGCTCTAACGTTTTGCCCAAACGCTCTAACGGTTTGTCTAAACATTTTAACGATTTGTCTAAACGCTTTAACGATTTCTTTCAACACTCTAATCTACGTTTACTTGAAAGAGGATTGTGAAATGAATGAATTCGACGAAAGACTTATCGACTTTCGGGCAAATCAATCGCAGTTCTCAACAGATCGTCCCGTGTTTCTCCGGGAATGACTTTTAGCGCATCGATATTTAAAACAATTTCTTTTTGCCCAACATGTATCTCGATTGCGGACTCGGTAGCAGATTAGTCTGATAAAAGCTAAAGCTAATTGAAGCTAATCGAGAACGAACAGCGCTTACTCGAACTTCGCAATTCTTGTAAACAACTTTACGCAAATTTCTGTTGAGCGTGGCGACCCAAATAAAAGCTCTGCCGTATTTTATTGACTTCTAATGAAGTACCGTTGAACTCATGCTGTTTGTCTAACAGACTTCTTGCGAAATCAACTTCATTGCCCGAAAACATTAGCGACGTTTCCTCTTTCTGGAGACTTTCGATCACGTGCTAGGCAACCGCGAAATAGATGAAGTTTCACCGATGTTCATTTCTGAACGTGCAAATACATGGGACGCAAAACAAATTTTGCAGATTTTGTTCTTTAATATCCCAAATAAGTTTTTTTAAGATTCCTTAAGTTTGTTTTTCTTAATGTGTATTCCATTTCCTGAACCTTAAGCTTGAATACCTTATAATATATAATTTTTGGCGACTAGAATACTTGTTCTGGCGACCAAATATGAAAACATGGGGGCCTGTTGGCCCCAAGATTTTTTTCTGAAAGTCGAGCACTGTGTTCGTGAGAATCTCTCTAATGTAGCAGTTGGTCAACAGGTAGCCATTTAAAGGGGCTGTGTCACAAGGACATCACGTTTGTTGTGTCAATTCTGTACTGAAGTCATTACACAGACCCTTTACCCATATACAAAATGCTCAGGCTAAAGAGTTATGAAGAAGATATCAAACATTAATAATTTGGTGGGAGGGGGGGGGGATGGAGGATTTTTGCAGACATACACATGTAATGTTAAAATTTGAAAAAGTTGGGTTTCCATCCATGTCCATCCTTGCCATCCGCAGCAACGGACATTGCAAAAACAGATTCAATGTCTAATTACAGTCTTCAAAAACAAAACAATACCATTAGTTTTGAAATTCAATTGCTGCAAAGACCAGCTGTACCTCTTTAAAAAACATGCAATATATCATGATGGCCCCTGGCGACTCCTAGAGGAGGCTAGAAAATCTTAGTTTTCTCATGGAAATTATGCCTGGCAACCTGAATTTAGCAGGTTTAGAGCATTGGGCTCCCTTCAATTTCTTAGACCACAGCCTAAAGCATGACATAGCCCCCTTAAGTTGGCATTGGCCTGAAGTGATGTGTTTGCATTTTCCTTGTGCATACCGGTTATTGCAATTGTGCATACAAAGTTCTAAATAGCTTGCAGTTTCTTCATGTCTGGCGATGATGTGTTTGACCAGACAACAAAGCAAATCGTGAGCTTTCTGAAGGCTGAGGCAGATATCATAAGCAGCAACATATTACTGTCAAAGGCAAGCTGTTATTCATTCTGTAGATCTAAAAGGGCCATGCATAAGGAGACAATCTTACTACTGTACACTTTGAAGGTTAGATAATGATAATAATGACTCCCAGATCCTTCACTGCTGTGACCAGTTCCCAGATCTCTCCTAAACAGTTAAGGCTTATGTCTGAGATTGGCCTCTTAATCAGTTGGCATTTACTAACTACCACAAACAAAAAATTGAATGTAAGCAATCATTGTATGAACCATCCACTTGTGAAAAGTGATTGTTAAGAGAGGTTGCCTTTTATGTTAGCTTCAATTTCAACCTTTTTTCTACATTGCCAGTGTCATTATCTACACCAACATGTATACAGCTACACTGTATTTCAAAAAACGTTGTCGGAAGAAAAGCAAAAAGTTTAAGCCAAGACTGAGAGGTAAAATGGGATTCTTATAATGACCTGCTACAGGTCCTATAGGAGGTTTGCAGCCACTCAAGAGAACAGTGTGGAACGTCTTTCTGTAAGTGAGAGTATTTCTAAACATTGGACAGTTCTTAAAACAGAGGTGGTTGGAGGGCCTTCAAACAGTAGGGAGCTTAAGCAAATACAATGGCGACAAAAGAGACCGTGAACAACAATAGGTTAAAATTAGCAAAACAACAACTTAATTTGCACGTGCATCACACTTTTTTGTCTTACAGCTTGAAATGTCTCATGTTTTATAGGGGAAGTGAACAGCAGACCACAGCTTTCTTTTCTTTTTTTTTAACTTAAAACTAGTCCTTTAGAATTCATTTCCAGAGGAATTGCTAGCATTTAAAAAATTGAACAAGGTGGAACCTGGTTGTCCACACATTCTCACATGCTGGTGTAGTGCAGAATGTTACCTGCAGTAGACTTTGGCGAGCTTTAATTAATTCTTTCGCCCACTTCATTACAATGTTAAGCAAATTGATAAAATGTAAAATTTAATGTCATTTTTCCTTGCTAATTAGCTGAACAAAATTGCTTTCAAAGATGGGAATAAGCAAGAGTGCACTTCGACTGAAATGTAAGTTTACCATGTGCTTTTTTTAAAAACTAAAATAAGTATGTTTCAGTATAAATGACGAATAAAGATCAGCAATCAGTTTAGTGGAGTGAGTGTTTTCCAGCAAAAGACGGATTTGAAATAACCCACATTACCTTGCGGTCTTGGCTTGAAGGCTTTTTGCTTTTCTTCCGACAACGCTTTTTGAAATAGCTGTATGTGCATAGTTATTCTGGCAAATGCAAGTACAATTATTATACCATGCACAAAATAGGATTACCATTTCGCCTTTTTTTTGTTATTACGCTTGAATGGCATAATAAGGAAAGTGCACGATCTCTGCATGAGAATAGTTCCCTTTTTTCACTCATACAATACATTCATAATTTATTATTGGGCTACCCATAAGGGCAAAGACCAATCAATAACTGAGAAGCAACATTCTTTCTATCTCAAAAAAAGACAAAATGGTTGGTAGACAGAACTCCCACAGGGCTTTGCATGCCTCATTCCCCATTCAATAGAGCCAATTTTTGAGGAAAGGGGACAGGTCATTTTAGGTCATCTGGCAAAAAGATTTGGACGTCAATTTGGAAACACAAAATTATTGCATTGAGTTATTGGCCCTATATCTACTTTGAATGATTATCCAAATACAGTATTATTTTGACGATTGTGTTAGCCCGTTTGGAAGCTGCTCAGTAGAAACAATGCCCTCCCACGATCCTCATGGGAAAAGTCTTGACTTGTTACAAAATTATTCTCTCCCTGTGTGTGAAAAGTCTTTCCTTAAGAAAGGAATATGCTATTTGTAGATCACCCTGTCAAATAGCAACATATTCACTTGGAAAGTCAGAAGGGCTTTAAATGCAATATCTTATGGAAACAAAACTAAAACTTTACTTTGTGAGTTTTACGAAAGAGAAAATTCGGCTCATCCTCGGTGTAAGAACCTGTTAAACTCACCAATGACATAAAACAAAGAAAACAAAGAAGTCAACACCATAAAACCTAGAAAAACAAAAGGCACAAAACAGAGAAAAAGTTCACAGGTTCTTACACCGAGGTAAACCTGAACATCACTGTTAAAAAAGTACCAAAATTAACCCAGGCACATTTTATAAGCGTAGAATGACAATAATTTTTGGAATTTCCGGTTAGATCACGTTAGTCATGTTAGTACCATCATCCCATATTTTAGGTGGCAGAGGGATGGGGGAAGGAAATGTTGTGGAAATGTCCCAGTTAAAAATAATGCCAATCGTTTCTTGCTTTAAAAGGATATCTCTATCCTAAGGCTATCTCTATCCTATTAGGAGTAGCTATACACTCAAGCAGGTAAGAAGGGTAATTAAAATCTATACTTCCCAAAATAATAAACGACTGCATCATGCAGTCGGCAGCCCAATGAACCCCTACTATATGGGGGTCTTATTACATAGGAAATGCCCTTCAAAGTTCCCAAAAACTACACAAGGCATTAGGAGTGCATAATTGCAAACAACCATGTCAAGTTCACCAGAAAATTCTTATCACAAACTATGGTGTTTTTAGTGAAATTCCTATAGGGCAAATAAGTTAACAGATACCGAAAGAATAAAAAGCACCACCCTGAAAGTAAAACAGATGTAATTTTAAAAAATGGAACATGTCTCTCCTTGCACAAACAGACTAAAATGACTGTTTTCACTCATTTTACTTTCACTTTACTACTTTAACACTTCAATTCCAAAGTTAACACAACCATCCACTGAATTATCCTTTAAGTTTTTTTTACAGGTGATAGCAGAGTACAAGTCGCTATGTTACACAAAAATAAACGGAACCAATACTGTCCCATGGGAAACTTTTTGGCCTAGTTTAGTATTAATAAAATAGTCACCAGTATTAGTGACCTGTTAAAGAAACCTCTCCATATTATATGAACCATCTAAGAGGCACCAACAAAAAATGGGGGAAAATATCCATCAGGGTTTAAAATCATCACAAATGGATGAAACAGAACCATAAAATCTGTTATATCACCTTTTGTTGTCAATGAAGGTGTTTTAGCACTAAGGCAATGATGTACTTTTTTGCAAATTCTGAGTAGAAAAATATACTGATGTAACCTCCTCATGAGCATCGCATGACAACATCAAGAATAGCTGCAGAGGACACTAACAGTTCTGGGATTCAAGAAATATTCACAGCAAACTCTTGCAATTGCTGTAAACATATTTTCCAAATTTCTAATAGGAGAGATTTTGTTTTGTGGATACAGTTTCTGGAGAATAAAAATATAACAAAAAATAAATATCTGAAACAGTGCGTGATTAAAAGAATTTTTAGATTTGGTCTGGCAAGTATTTATTCCTCATTCAACTCTGACAGAAGATTTGAAGGAAAGTGACGAAAAAGGCAATATGGAAATCTATAAATGTAACATCCATTACCGATTACGGGTGCATTTAAGTTGGTTGGTGCTGCTTTTTTTATTTAAACGCTTTAGCAAACCAAGAGGGACAAGCAAATATCGACATTATTTGTGTTTTCCAAGTCATTTTGTTGATTAAGGAAATCAAACAACAGAATTCCACATAGTTGAGTTGGTTGCTCGGTTCAGTGTGTCTATTCTGTATGCCTGTCAAAACCTAGCGCTTTTGGTTTCATCTAGAACTTTAACACAATGCGATTTGTTAAACAAATCTACATTAAGGATGTCAACAGTCTTGTGACAAAAATGTATATATTAACCTTGAATATTATTAACAAAGGTCAGTTAGTTTGGACCGCAGCAAGAAAAGCAAAAAAGCCGAGGGTTTAATTTAGCATAGACATCTTTGCTTTAATTTGACGAAACACAATCATCAGTATAACTACATCACCAAAACAACTACCAGTGTTTAATGTCCAAAGTCGAAATAACAGGTTTAATTTCCTCCATAAATAACATGATAATTATTATTAATATTGGTACAGCGGGGAAACTTGCAGCTTGTAAAAACATGCTCGATCAGCTTGGCAGGTCAATTTGTTCAAGCTTCAGCTAACCATGCTTTTCCACCAAAAGAGGAAAATTAACTAAAAACTAACCCTTTAAGTAAAGGAATAAATTTCCACATTTATAAACCCAAGGTGCGTTTTCCACAGTCTTATATGTTCTAAATTTAAACACTACTTTCCCATTGTCGGTCCAGCTGAACACCGATATCACGCTAAAATGCGAGACTTCTTATTTTAAGAAAAAAAATACAAACAAATCATAGGATGAGATTTTTTTCTCATAAATCGAAACTGCCTGTTTAAATTACAAAAAAAAGGGGGTTTTAACCTATGATTTGTTTTAAAGTTTTCTCGTAAAATAAGAAAATCTTTTTCGTAAATTGAGAGATTCAGAGCAATCTCTAAGTTAGCCTCGCGAGGCTAGGAGCAAGTGGCCGAATCAAAACACGCGCCCTCGAAGCTGCAAATTACAAATCCAATCCACTTACCTAACAACTGGTGAAAAGAGTTTATGTTGTTTTCTCCTTTTAGCGGAAATACCTCTCGGAAAGGGGATTTTGCCCGGAAAATAGTCGCTCATGATTTTGCGCAAAACAAGCTCACAACAAATATGGACGCCATTTTTAAGCGTTCCCAACAACCATGACGTCACCCCTGCTTATCTTTCATTGGTCGATGAATAACCCTCCCGCGAAATCCAAATTTGCGCGGTAAAACATATCCTGAAAAAATTTTGTTTATATTTGAAATACGATTCGCTTGAAGGGATAGTATATTCCGATCTACTTAGATAAACGTTTACTAGAAATACTGAATAGGCGCTTTAAAACAATCTGTTTAATGTCTGGTTAACATTTTTCCTCTTCATCTTTATAGATACTCTTTTCCTTTTCCTAGATATCATAAACTTTATTAGCGTGACTGAAGAACTGCTCTGTTATTTCATTACAGTCTTAATATATGCAAAAATATACAAGGACAGTGACTACATGGTCATAATCACAGTGATAATAAAACTCCGGGGTTTAAATACAGGGCAAGAATAAATGTTTGTTCTCGTAAGTGGTCAACGTATGAACGGTTTAATTTACAAAACGTCAAAAAGTTTCAAAGACGACTATACTATACATGTCAAAGGCTATTTAAAAAAGGTCTTCTTCAATCGAGTGCAAGTCCAAGTCAGACTCGTAATCCAAATGAAAAACTCCTTCGTCTTGTGCCTTGGGGTTTGACTCTTCTAATCTGCTGTTTTCCACTTCTGTAAACTTGCTCTCGCCTTTAAAATCGCAAACGATTTGAATATTTTCGGGATCCAGCTGCTTTGTAGGAGAAGATGTCGGAGTTATCATTATACTGCAGTCTTGTGCGTCCAGTGGGGATGAAGCGATCGGCTTAAGCTTGAAGTTTTCGGATTCAGTGAAATAGCTCGTTAATCCTTTTGTAGGCCTTTTATTCTGAAAAAGAAAAACATGCATTTGCATTGAGTGGTGTCATCTGGAGACAACATTCAAAGTTCGTGAATACAATAGATTAAATTACCATATATTTTGGGATCCGCAAGCCTTTTTCTCTATCTCTGCATCGGTAGTAAGAGGTCTATAAGAAAATTTAAAAAACACGCCCAGTTATTAGTTATCTGAATTTCCTATTTATCATTTCTAAGACGGAAAATACAACTGATTTAGAACCCGTGTTTTGTGAAATATTCATAGAAATAAATTATTCAAAACTACTCAGTGATTATTTAGGTTCTCTTCAAGGATAAGAACTGACAATTTTTTATAATTTTCATGGTAGTGAAAATTGAAATTGAATCTCAAGACCTCTTCCATTTTTGATAAATCCAGAGCTGGTCTCCTTGTATCTAACACCTCATCGATTCTCCTTTTCACCCCGATCGTTCTCATCCTATCAAAGCAAGGTTGCGAACGGCTTCTATGCAAGCCAAGTACATTCGGTTTCCAATTAAAGTTAAAGTCTCTGACATCGTGTCCGGCAAAATCACAACGTGCGCTTTCGTTTTTGAAGACTGTATTCTTATCTCCAAGGGCCGCATTCGCTGAGGCAGGTCTTGGTGTTGGTGAAGCAGGAGGTGTCGAAATAGCCTCCATTTCGTTGTTTATCCTCATCGACTCAGCTAATTTCATTTTCTCATCCGGGCAAGAAATCGACCGTGGTTTTGCCCCGCAGTGTTCGACCGGTTGCCAAACCGAAGAAGCCCGAGGAACCCATGATAATTGCCTTTCTGAGCTTTCGTTATCCGGCAACGATAGGGAAGAACATAATTTCTTATTAGCGGGTGGCTTGGGGATACAGTGCATGAATGATGATGAGTCCGCCCCTGAACAGTTTTTGCAGTATGTTCTCTTTGGTCGGTGAGATGGATAGCTTCGTGTACGCAAATGTCCAGATGCTAATCGTCCATCTCGACGAAGTTTGTAACTGAGTGGACATTCTGAAAGGGAAGGGAGATATCGCACCATGAGCCATGTGTTTTTACTAGCAGTTAAGGCGAACAAAACAATGCGTTTTTCATGTTTTTTCGAGATCGAGATTATAATTCTGCAATAAAATTGTCAGATCGATGAAAAACTGAAACAGTTAGAGGTTTAATCGTACCTGAAATATGGCCAGGGTTAGCTGAGTGAAGTCGGAGCTGGATAGGACAACTTATCTGAAAGTAAAGCATTGAAGAGTAAACATCATTGAAATTCATGTCAACCTGTGTGATAGAGTGAGAAAAACACCATGGCAAGCGGGTCTTGTACGATTAAAGAGTAATTTTCAAAAATTCTACCTCAGCCTCATCGCAGGGAAGATCTTCTAAGGACTGGTCTTTCAACTTGTCCGTTATCACCGTCACCATAACTGAGATGCCACATGAAGGCCACGATCTCAAATGCTTTGTAGTCAATGACAGAATATAAATTTAATGAGTGACGCGCTCGACAGCCAGCTCGCTAGCACTTCTCGACTGCCCTGAAAGAGAATTAAGCCGGATCTAAGCCGTCATAAATACAATTTCGAGGAATTCGAAAGAATCATGAAAATTAATCGATCGGAGACATATCGTTTGCAATCGCAGATAAACTAACCTTTTACCACGCCGTGACATCTTGGGTTTAGTTTCGTAGACGTTGGTAGTAGTAGTAAATTTCAATCAATCGTGGCATCTAATCGACACAGCGTCGCTTCGAGGTCTGAAACAAACAAATTTGTCACATTATTCTTACCTTCCTTTGGATCCTCCTAATATTCAGTTCATTTATTTTCGCATCAAGTCCAAACCCTTGAGCAAGAGCATTATTACCTATCTTTGTACACGAACAAAATAAATTTTACAAAGCGAAGCATTTCACTGCTACTACTAGAATAAACACTCAAGTTTCATCTAGGGAAAATCCCTTAAGCACACCTACTTCCGAGCGATTTTATGAGCTGATAGATGGGTTAGAAACCCCCAATAATTCCAGTCTTGGAAAAATCGAAGTCATTCGAGGAAATTTTCTCCCAATACGTACAACGATGACCGGTTTGGAGGGCTTTTGTGGCCTCTAAATACCGAATTGGGTCCGGCTGATTATAAATGTCATCGTCTAAAGAACAAGCTTTTCCACCAATCATAGCCCGCCTAAGGGTCAAGAGCTGGTTTTGATTGGTGTAGAATGTTCTCTGACGTGCACCCCTTTTACTATCAATGAATTTGGATCGAGGCAAAAGAAATTTCATTACCATGATGAACCAACGGGATCCGTTCTTCCAACACTAAGTCTGTCAAAAATTACTCTAATGAATTCACTAGCACCTAACTCCAAATACGACGTCACTTTTGACACGATCAGCTTCCTACTCCGATATTATTGAGGAAAATAGAAAAGAAAGAAATTTGTGAGTCATATTTGTTTCCTTTTGTGCAGCGCTTCCTCTCGTAAAAATAGATCTGCAATTTTCGATGTCCGCTTTGTTTTCATCCACCGGCTGCTGTCCATTTTTTAAAGAAAAACTTTGTTGCAAGATGTGAGCCGAAGCCCAAGTTAGAAAATCCCAAAAAAATTGTCTTAAATTTTTCGGTGAATTCCTCCTGATTTGCTTTTGACAAACCGAAAGGGTAAAAACGATTTGAAGTTGTTAAAATAGTAATGAATTATACATATTCTATCTATACACACAATTCAGATACGATATTCGATTATTCAAATTAGTAGGTAGCCCTTATTTTCTACTGTGCAGCTTACAAGTTTTTCCCGTTTACAGCCGATTCTATGGCTGATATTGTTCGCAAACTCAATTTGGCATCAACTGCTTCTCAAAGATCCTGGAGGAATATTATTTATTACGATAAAAATGACTGATAAAACAGTGAAAGCAATTTTAAGTTGGCATTTTCTTATATGCCTTTTTCAGCTCATCTTTGTCAACATGTTTGATTTGTGTATGCAGCGTGACGCCACTTCTTTTGTTGAGATTCCGGAAAAAAATCCTTTCGGTACTTAAGTAAATCTCGCCATCGAACTGTGTATAACAGAGGGATGGTTGGAAGAAACCATTGACTTAAAAAGTATTGCATAGACTAGATGGGTAGGACTGACAATACGAGTTTTGGATATTTTTTGTCCCTGAACTCGTTGCGCAAGAGGTATTGGGAGAAAGGACTATAGATCGCCTTGAAAAAGAAAAACCGTGAGCTTAAAAGTGACACTTAAAACGGAAAGAGCTTAAAAACAATTTAATTTATTCATATGACTTGGTTTGTTTCTCTGTAATTTGCTGCAAGGTCGAATACTGAGCGCAGCAGTTAGTAAATTTGACACTAGTAAATTTAGCGTATTAGTATCCGTTTGACATTAACTTGCGGTTTGGTCCAATTTGGGTACGGATCAAATGTAATAGCTTTCTCTGTTCAGAATGGGTTACGACATTGCAAACTGCTTACTTTTTGGTTCATTTGCACCTAAGTGCGATTTTTCATCGGTAAACAATATAGCTGAAGTAAAGCCAGGTTATCAGATAGTGTGATAGGAGTCAAGACTTTCAGTCAAATAACGCCGGCTCAAAGAAATCAATTGGAGGTACATTCAGTTTTAACTCTCAATAACTCAAAGGACATAAATAGCTGTGTTTGGTAGTCTTCCCTGATAGCATTTGCATACGTTGCCTGACGGGATCAGTCTTGGCCCCACTGAGGATAATTCATTTACATATATTGAAGTCAAGAAACTGATTGGCCTTTCCCACAAAGAGAGTAATGAAAAAGAAATTCAGTTCAAGCGACTTTTATCCTTTGGAGGCAATGTACCTTTCCTAAACGAAATTGTTTTCTTTCGAGAACTTTGACCCGATCACCTGCTAAGAATTAATACTTTTTTTCACATGCTGTCTTTTTTTCTTTTTCATTTTATCTGCAAGGCGCTCAGTTACCGTCCTATGATTTATGACCCTTGGACATCAGAGCCTCACGTCTGTCTCTCTCAAATCCCAATTATTTAAAATAATAAAGCTGATAAGTCATTCCTTTATTCACCCAATTTAGTTTAAATGAAAATTGGACTGAATTTTCAAATACGCTCAATGGTTCATCAGACGGAGAACTAAGCTATTACTCTCCGGCTAACTGCTGAGGTACAGCAACATATAGTATTACCCATCACTGACAGTTTCTCTGTCTTTGATCGCTGAATTCTGCAGACGAATTCTCCTGTGTAGCGTTATGGCAACAACTTCTCTTTCGCAAGCATAAAACGAGTCCTTGGCTAGTGCTCAGTGGCTCAGCATTACAGCATGATGTCACTTTGGCCATTTTTTAAAGTTCCTAATCTCATCATTTTAGTTTCTCGTCCTAGATATAATGAGCTGTAGAAACAAGTGAACTGAAATAATAAATGATTTGACGTGGACGGCACTTACAGCGGCAGCCTCCAATTGAACCTGAAAAATTTTTAAACTGACAATGATCTCATGCTCTTTGTGACTCAGTGACTCAGGTCATATACCCTGCTTGGAACTACTTTGATTCGCTGATAGTCACTGATTTTGTTCTTCAGTCAGAGACACCTCGGTTCGGTACGTTAGCTTGACTATTTTACTTGATCAGCTCAGCTTAAAACTTGTAAATGTTCCTCTTTGAAGTAAAATAGATATGCTAATGTTGTTGCATATGTAAAACTTTGTAACAAAATTGCGCAATTCTTGCCGCATTTGAAGAGAAAGTCCATGTACATGAGTTTTGAATATTTAAAAACACCAATACCATAGTGAAAATCCTTGTCATCTATGGAAGATAAGAACTGCTCGGTAGAATCTCGGTGAAAATTTGTGGTCTTTAATGCCAAGATTAAAAATCGACATCCGCCGAAAACAATAAAGCTTATTCATTTCCAATTTTTCCGAAGTTCATTAATATTTTATAATTAAGATGTGTGCGCGCTTAAGCAGCCCTCTTCAGATCACATTTTGACCTGATATGGACAATCCAAGAAAAGCCGGCGGTCGTTTATAGACTTTATTCACTGTTTTATTCAACTTTTATTAGTTAAATTCATCTTCGTTTTTCCCGTAATCTCGCGCTGAATCAGTTTGTATTTTACAAAGAAGGCTTCTTTTGATCAAAATATATTCTGGCCGTTTCGTATTCCTGCTGGGTAAATTGTAACCAGTGCGACTATCATGGTTATTTCACGCAATATCACTGATGAAGCTACCACATGTTCCTTTCTCATCATAAGGCCGCACTACAAACATGATCACCAACTCATTTACATTTCATTCTTTATTTTTTTTTGTTCATCCTCAGAGCATTCGAGGCAAATTTTCGGAAGGAAAATGTAATTGCAAAATGACGAAAATGAATACGCTTACAAAAATTAATGTTCTCTCTCTGTTGGCGTATTTTCACTGCTTAATTCATAACATGACTTGGTAATATTGTAAGACCTCTTGTAACTCACTTCGTGAAAAATTTTCTCTCCCAGTACAATACAAGCGACGGAAAATTCAGGTCTCCCGGCAGTCAGGTAAACTGTTATGATAGCCGAGATAATTGTAATATGACAAAAGTCAACCGACTTACCCATTAGTACTCAGTGCTCTAAAGGCTTCAGCGAGCGGTTTTAAGTAGGATTGGTAGCGGTCTGCACGAGTTCAAAGTAGAAGCAAATTATCATCGCTTTATTCTCCTGAAATTGCGGAAGGACCGGGAACTTAGAAAAATGGGCGGATGCTGAGTAGAATTCACTGGAAAGAATGATTCCACGTGCTCAAAAGTTGTTATGTAATCTTGGCCGGGATTTATAGGAAAACCTATTTTACAAGTTTGAGCTAGCTGACGAATATCATTCAAGTAAAAGATTAAATAATTCAGTTTTTTAAAGGTTTAATACAGCCTTTATTGAGTTTTAATGAATTTTTTCCTTCTACTGTCAAATAGGCTTGCTGACAGATTAATCTTGAGGCAGTGTTTTCTTATAATAGAGACCAAATTGAATGAATTATTGAATAATTCGCAAAGGAAAATTTTTTTATAGGGGCAGGAAAGTGGTTAAATTGTCAAAAACAACAGTTAGTTATTAAAAGAATAAATCTTAAATCTAGCAGCTTTTAATTTAAAAAAATAACCAAAAAAAGAACTAGGTAACGGCCGTGATTGATAAAACACCCATTTTATTACCTTGGCAACAAATAGCTCATAACCGAAGTCAGTTGTACAACCGTACTTAATTTTTCATGGTTATTTCTTTTGTTTTCCATTTAATTTCAGAAATTTACTACCACTGACCAATTTTTCTGTGATAAACACTATGAGCTTTTTAATTGTTTACTCTTTAGGTCCCAAAACGATAGATTGGTCACGAAAAACAACCCGGTAAGTCTCCGGAATGTGGAACAATATCTTTTCAGGAGCAGATTTTGTAGCTAGTACATTTCATGAACTTTTAACTGGCTTGAAGAAGTCACGGAAGTTTCTTAAATTAGTGTACAATGCAAGCAAAGAGTGGTTTATAGGCTCTTTTACCAATTCTACTGTCCAAAAATATTTTCATGCAAACTGAGACCATATTGGTCCGGGCGGGCGGTATAGCGTTGTTACTTAAGTCATTCCCCATAGCAATAATGAGTGACAAAGGTGTTGTTTAAAAGCTTGTCATTTAGTAATTACAGACCAGCCTGAGAGCCTAGTATCTCGATTATTCTCCGCGAAAAGTAGCCTCTTTAAAAGCTGGGGTCTATTTACTAGGTAACTGAAGCTGTAACTTAAACGACGCCTCCCAGTATAAAACCTGTGACCTTTATTCCTATAGCCCTGTCAATTGTAGCGAATAGTAAAATTTTGTTTCTTTATTTCTCTCTACCTGATATGTTCCATTTGTTATCGCGCATGCGCCGACACTCTGACATAAATCCTTTCCTAAAGAGAAATTTAGCTGTTAATCGCAAGACAAAATCTGAGAGTACTGTTTGACACAGTTGATAAATCTCTATTAAACATATATAAAAACGATTTTTCGATTTGTGCTTTGTGCCGTATTTTCTCCAAGGACAATATTTTACCAAATATTTCTAGTGCTGTTATGTAATATATCAAACATGAGATGCAGTGTTTCATCACCAGATGAAACACCGAGAAGAGAGTTGAAAATACGACGCGCAGCGGAGTATTTTTGACGAACTTCGAGGTGTTTCATCTGGTGATGAAACACTGTGTCGAATGTTTGATATTTCTTCTCAAACAAAATCATTTTTGAAGGAGAAATTAAGGATGCAAAAATGAGCAGTTTTTCATCTGATATCCAAACACTCATTAAATATTAATTTCCTTTGAATTTTCTTTATGAATTATTAATGAGTTTGAGAAGTATTGTTCACATTCGGCCGGCAGCTTTGTGATACGCTATGTTTCCCTCCAGTATTTCTCCCATAGCCTGAGAAACTGTAGGGTATGCACTTAGGCTTATCATCAACTGATCAACATACGACACTCCAGGCCCTACGCCGGTCCCCTACTCTTAACGAACAGCACAATGGTTTCTTTTACCCCCTACAAAAATTCGAAGAGTGGAAAGAGCTGTGAGACTGAGCATACGGTTTTTCGTCCTTATCCAAAAAGACTAGAATGTCTAATCATTTCATGGTTAATAGCAGAAAAGAGGTAGACCATTCTTCTGAAAAATTTTAAGACCCTCAGTCGGTACTACCTCCCGCTCAGTAGACAACTGCGCATGCCCTATCAATTGAGTTGCATGCCGTGTGGCTGGATATACAAAACTGTACAAGCAAATCAAGCACGTGTGAATATATTAAGTTCCAGTAGAGAGTCAGGCCACCTTAAGCCGGTGGGGCCAGTAACTGATTCCCATACCTGTAACCGTGAATGCGGGTCGACCACGCTTCAGGGGCACCCAACGAGAATATAGTTCAAAACCACTTAAACATAGCATTGTTAAACGTATTTTAGTATTTAAACGGTAGATATGGGCATATTTTTATCCCCTAAAAATTTTTCATCTGTTCGGATTTCCTAGCTGAAAGTGTAGTGATCCGAAAATTATAGGGATCAAAACTTACCTTTTCGAAAATTTCAGCCAGAAAAAAGGCTACCGAAAATTCTAGGTGACCTTTTAAGGGTAAAAATCCGTTAAAAATGGGCAATTATAGTAGTTTTTAGATGTTCGAAAATCCTAGGAGAGGCAGGCAAGCAAAAAATTTTACAACAATTGTTCCGAAAATTCTAGATCTCAAATCGTCTTCCAAACAGATATTTTCCGAAAATTGTCGTTGGGTGCGCCTGACGCTTAGCCAGAAGAAAACGCTAAGGAAGTGGGCAAATATTTAATACGATGTCATTACCTTATCAAGGAAATAATGGTCGCCAATTATATAACCATGTAGCAAACATGTTCGACTACCCGTACCCGTAAGCAAAAACGCTGTATCTTTTCGTCTTTTTTTTTTTCTTTCATGAACCGCCAAATTATAAATAGCAAATGAGAACAAAAGGAAAGAATTTTTTTTCGTTTGGCACTCATTTTCAAAGGAAGCCGTTTTTTGAAGTTACGAAAACTTCATAACGTACCATTCTTTATCCATTGTTCAAATTGAAAATTTAATAAACGGAAGAAGGTGATGAATGTAACTATTTCAAGTCATGTTATTCATAAAAGCTGGTATAAATTTGCCAAATGGGATGGATTTATCAAAAGGATCTTCCCATTATTTTGACCTAAAGGCGCACTGATAAATTAATTTGTTCAAGTTGAAACGGCTACTTATCTTTTCTCTTTTCAGTGCACGACGAAAAGTCACAAACACCAGTATAAGTGTCATATTTTTGACGGCCTCAGATTCATTGACAAATTTCAATAAGGCTGAGGATATTATTATTCAGACGCTGGACAGCACTTTTGTATAAAAATTGGATTAAACACATTCTGTTATGATCATCGTGCCTTATTTTACGTGCGTAAAATCAGTTTTATGCCAGTAAGTTAAACAGAGCAACATCGTTTACTTACGTTTACGTGAGAGCTTTCTTACGCCCCCATTTTAATTATGCACGTATGATTACGCGCGTACTCACGTAAAAATTACGCAGTCCCTCACTGACAATGGAGATTGAAAACGTTGTTTCATCACACTCTAAGGACCAGTAAGGTACAATCCGAACCTGAAATAGTTGTAAGAAGGGGACTAGTAAAGAGAATCTCTATTTTGATATTAGAAGATGTGTAGTATATGTAGTAAAACATGACTTTTTCTTTTTCTACTTCAATATACGATGATCGGCGCCGGACTACTGACCGGCAGTGTGTGCGGGCTAATTGGTATGTTATACAATTTGTTCAGTTTGTTGCAAACAGGTAGAACTGCTTGTTCTCTGTTGTAGCCGGTTCCATACTTGACTCCGAAAAAAAAAACTTGGCCACATGATTGAATGTTCACTTCACTTCGATACTGATTGTAAATGAAAAAAAAGCTAGTTTAAGTCGCTATTCGAGCAGAATAAACGAAAACTAAATGCATTGTTTTTGCCAATTCCCTCGGATGCGACCAGCAGGTGATATCCATTTCACTTTCGTTCAAAACCCGCTTATTCATTTATCTGGACAAACACTATATAACCCGTTATTTCAGTTAACTGAACGTTGAAGAAGGAATGTAACGCCTGATTTTTTTAAGGAATAACCACTAGAGAATTAATAGGGCAGATGATTTATCTTATCCTTTAAGATGATATTCAGTGAACAAATATGAATAGCAAGATGTAAGCCCCCACAATGCGTGTTTCGACTTTCTGTCAGATTTGAAGTTAAATAAATCGCTGAAACGTGCTTTGAATTTCAATTAATCAACTTGGCTTTTCACATTGGAACACTTCCGAATAAAATCAAATTTAATGTTTTTTTACAAAGGGACGTTCGTAAGAAAAAAAAAAAAGGCGAAATTTAATTTGCTTTTCTTTTGCCTTAGGCCGATGTTCCTTTGGCACAATGCTACTGACCAAGAGTGTTGAAAAATCGTTTCCAGAATACTGGCTGTGTAAATATTTTGAAAGAAGGTGAAAAGCTGATGAAAAAAAATTCTAATAATCTTATCGGAACAGAATACGTTTAAAAGGTTTTTGAAATCTTAAAAATTCCTACTGTTAAAAGCTTATTTAATGACAAAAAGTTTAATTTATGGTGTCTATTGAACTGCTTACTAACGTAAAAGATGACGGAAATTTGGTTTTGCGAAAGGCACGACCAGTCCAGCCGAGCTTTAGTACGTGAACCGTTTGATATTGAATGATTCCTTCAGGAAGAGCTAGCTAATTAAATTCTTTCTGTAAAGTTAGCTAAACGTTTTGTGTTTTTCGGTACATCAATTGACGCAGGGTCAGACAAAGCTAATGAAAGATTTAGTGGAGGAATACTAAATGTGCGTTTTGATTCTGAAGCTATAGTAAAACAGTGCTCAGTATAGTTCGCCAAGTCAGACCAGAAAGTTCATTTTGGTGTAGTCGTGTAGGACTTTATCCGTTTATAGCCAGATGGATTGAGATGGTTTTATCTATTTTATCTTTTCAGTGTTGGATTTCGAAATTCAAAGAGTGGTGGACTAAAATAAGCGAGCACCAATTTAGGTCCATACGTGTTTAAAGCGCTTGGGCAGCCACGAAGAGCGGGCCAAACCACTACCACTGAAACTATCCCTATCACCACCACCACCACTACAGAACCCGGTGGGCTCTTATTGGGCAGGCTGATATTGGATGAATTTGCTGACTCGTCATTAGGTTCTCAAACGAATCCCTCTTTTGAATAATTAGTACGTTTCGATACGTTGCTTTGCTAATATAGATCATTAATTTTCAGTTTTCCAGTCAGAGAGCCCCAATTATCTTCACTTGACTACTGGGTCTCCGTGCTTGTGTTTCTTTTCAAAGTATGTGTAAATTGACATAAACTAAACCTAAGAGTTGCATTAAACTGCATTGAAAAGAAGACATCTCCCCGTTTCTCCGTCAAGCAAGTATTGTACCAGTGTGCGGCATATTGTTATTTTCATTGCGGAAACTGATTAGCTTGAATGATTACAATGCCGATAACGATGACGATTAAACGAGAAAAAAGAAAATGGTAATACGAAAGATCAGCCACTGAGGAAGTGACTAACCTCTAGCCCTTCAAAAATCACTGAAATACAATACAAGAGAAGAGAATGTCATGATTGGAAATAGTGCCTCATTCAGTAACAGTGAATACTTTAATTTCATTACTACTAATATTCAAGTTCTGTATTCTATTGAGTCGAATTATTTCAGTGCAGATCGTATTGCATTTTATATTATATCCTGATTATATTCTGATACTGATTGCATGTGAGATGTATTGGAGACTTACTGCGTTATACTGTTTTGCTACATGGCTTACTTTGTCATTTTGTAGATCTTAAAAAAACGACCCAGTTGCTTGCACTCGCGATCCAGTCAAGCCATTGTCAGGCTGTAAAAATTTTTTAGCTCAATTCATGACCAAGAGCGAGTCATGTTAAACCAGAGTACACGGACAACAATCTCTCCGACGTCTTTGATTTCGTTAAAGAGACTTAAGTCTTCAGAGTCTACAATCATAACGTCTGTTACATATATTGCCCGTTACTGCACTCTTTCACTGTAGGCTCTCTTAGTATTGAATTTAGATATAACAATATCCCTCGATGACTGTACGTAATAATGCAACTGCATATTTCTTATTTTCCCACTTACTTATATTCCAAACGCTTTACAATTAGTATTGCGTTTGCACAGTGGATAATTCTTGTAATCCAAGTTTCAACGCAAATAAATACTGTTGTCGATTTTGCACAGTGGCATTGTATATACCGATGTCCAAGTGACTAACTGCACGTCAATCCCATTACTTAAAGCCCTCTATCTAAACTTATGAGATACAAACAATGCAAAACAGATAAATTGTTATTAGAATAAAAAACTCACCACTAAACTCACCGTAAAACTCGCGTAGACTACGATTTAAGACTCACTTGGATCATTAATATAAAAGTCGCTAGACTTC
The DNA here is from genome assembly GCF_958299795.1 of Porites lutea. Taxonomy (NCBI): domain Eukaryota; kingdom Metazoa; phylum Cnidaria; class Anthozoa; order Scleractinia; family Poritidae; genus Porites; species Porites lutea. The sequence continues at coordinate 49,856,566 of NC_133204.1, read as the reverse complement.
CTGTATGGTGAAAGAACGTAGATGAAAAATTCATTAAATTCCGGTTTCCGTGCAAGGACTACAAAGTGTGACTTGCAGCGGTAATTCTACTTCACAGTACTTTCCTTTCCTTTAACCGTTTACAGATGTCCTTGTGCCAATTTAGGAACGGAATATAACAGAACTCGAGAAGCCGGAAAGCTGAACTTGATGAAAACGTCAAGCTTTCATGGTGACGAGGTTTAATACCGCCTCAAATATATAAAATTGCGTAAAATTACGTGTGAACAGAAGAACAAGTCAAGTACTTTGAAACGCCCACGCAAATCTTTCCCAACACTTTCTAGAATCGCACTATTTTTTAAACAGTTGTTTTCAACCGACATAGTTCTCTTTTTTCCGTTTTTAAAATTCGATTAAAATCTGTAAAATGTCTGTTATTGATCGGAATACTGGCGCAAGCGTTTTTAGTGTTTTTCGTTCGGTCATAATTGGTCTGATAGAATATAATCTTAGAATATTTCTCGTCCAATTAAGCTTTAATAAGTAAAAAGGTAAACGGCCCATTCGCCCACCGAGCCATTACTTGGTCTTCTAAAATAGTGATACATAGTTGCCTAGGAAACTGTGGCTCTGCCTTGAAAAAATTAGGTTTTGCCAAAGAATACGAAGCTTAGTTGTAAAAATGTTTCAAAAGATAACCCTACGTCAGAGAAAAGAAATGACGCTCGAAACGTCAAATTTGAATCTTTTTACAGCGGACAAATTTACTTCGTCAACTCAGTTTATTTACCTGTTATAATTCACAAAGGTTTCCCATCGCTGTGAATGTGCAAAAAATAAAATAAAATACAATAAATAAATAATAAAATAAAATGATGTATAAAATCAGTGAGGAAGACTAAAGTAATTAGTAAAAGCAGATTTAAATGCCTTCACGGAAGGCTGATCTAATAAAAAGGAAGGTAAACTGTTCCATTCTTTCAAAGTTCTAGTAAAAAAATTGTACTTATAGGTATTGCTGTTATTACCGATGTTTATTAACTTGCTGCTATGGTAAGAGCGTGTAACAAGGGTGGGGCGTGAAATGTACTCCGGAATATTGGCCCTGATTTTATTGTTCACCATTTTGTATTTGGTTGTAAGTCGTGCAATTTTGCGTCTCAGTTCTAGTGAATCCCAGTTCAAATCCTTCAGGAAATTGGTGACTGTACCGGGTTCTCTCTCGTAGCAGTTTTTTAGAAATCTGGCGGCTCCCGCTGTACTCCTTCAAAATCGTGGCAATGCTTTTGAGTGTGCTACAGGCGTATTCCAGACAAGGACGAACAAGGGTGAGGTAGGTCTGACCTTGACCATTCTCTGGACAGGAATAAAGATTACGTCTGATGAAACCAAGAAACCGGTTAGCCTTCCCTATAATGTTTTCTACATGAAAGCTCCAATTCAAATTGGAGGACAGCACGACACCCAAGTAAGGATGATGAGATACAGAGTCTAAAGGAGTTCCATTCATTGTATACTGATGACTGATTAGGTTTCTCGACCGATAAACCTTCAAGATCTTACATTTGTCACAATTGAGGGACAATTAAGGTCCCTAATGTCAGTACCTCATCACTCTTTCCCAGTTCAACCTTCTTAAGAGTGTTTATTTCCTTTTTTTTAAAACAACTTATGAAAATGTGATTTTTAAATTACCTAGGTAAGACGACAAGTATTTAGTTTGTAAGCTACAATAGTTCACATCTTCCTTACTATATTGCTTAATTAATTTGGCTTCGTATAAACGTCTTCAAGATGTCTGTTCAATAGGCAGGAATCTTTTTTAAATTTTCTCATTTAAGACACCTTATTACAAGTATGAATCCCTAAAAGACCACCTAAAATTTGTTATCCTTTGGTGTTAAAGGTATGTAAAACGTAAATGTAAATATTTGTTAACAGTGAAACTGCGATCAGCTTTTATAACAAGTAATTAGACACAGATAGTCCAAATAGGATAAAAAATGACATCTGGCAGGCGAAAAATAGCTGGTTAACTAGAAATACTGGCCAAGGAGTTGACTTTTTTTTAAGCAAATCCAGCTGATGGTCCTTAGAGCTGGACTTGAACCCAGAACCTCCAGACTGTCAGTCTGACATGCTAACTACTTGCCATGCTGCTCATCCAAGTATATTATAACCATTCAATGTCAAGGCTGACTCCACACCCTCTACACTTCTTCCTCAGATTCTCAACATCTTGCAGAGAAATATTTTGGCAGTGACACAGATTTAAATGTTTAAGGCTCTTAAAATCATCTATTAGCACATAAATTGGCTCCACAGAAACTTCACTGCATCTTGAGAGATTTATTGACCTCAAATCAGAAATGTTTGAGGAATGTATGACCTGAAGGAGAATTGCATCAGTTAGTCCTTCAATACCAGAAAGATCTAGTTTTTGGATCTCCAGGGAGTCACCTAAAATGGCCAGAAGATGTTCAAGCAGGGACTTGTTTTTTGCAAACTTGCAGCCGTGAAGGTTTAGAGTGTTAAGTTTTGAACATGCTTGTGCCAATGACAGCCGTAAGTTGTTTTCTTGTGCAGTTGATTCTTGAACATAGTTACCAACTATATCTTGGCAGTCAGCCATGATAAGACATTTTAGGGACCTGCACCATGCACCAATCACTGCACAATCACTGTTTTCCATACACGAAATGTCAAGCACTTCCAGTAAGTTTCCAGATTTTTTCAAGAATTGTCTCATATAAGGACTGAATTTGATTTGCATGTTGCCAGCAATGTTTAACACTTTTAGATGCCTCAATGTCGCTATGTACTCCAGAGAGACTTCTGTAATGGATGCACAACAATTTATTGCGACTTCACGCAGTAGAGGACAAGCTTCACAGAGACATTTGACAGATGTGTCAGAGACTGAAGTGTATGACAAATCAATGACGGCAAGTGGTAATCTTCTTCTTGTACCATTGACTAAACTAAAAATACAGGTATCTTTAGAAGCTGTCATGGCTAAACTACAGCTTTTTAATGCTGGCTGTGTGAGCAGTAATTTTGTTATTCCATAGCTGGTGATGCTGGTAGAAGTGAAGCTGACATCTCGTAAGCTTCGGCACCTTGGGTTGCAATCATCACCACACAAAGCATCTATGCCTTTATCTGTGATCTGAGAGCATGACTTCACTCTTAACACTTTTAGCTCTGGGTATGCCGATCCGAATGCATCCAAGACATCATCTGCACAGGACAGACAGCCACTGAGGTTAATTGATTCAATACAGAGAAGATTTCTGGGAATTTGCTTCAATGCCTTTGTTGAAAGACGTGAACAGTTTTTCAGTGAAAGCTGAACCAGTTTCTAAAATGAGAACAAAAAGGGTTCCTTAGCAACCACAAAAACAGTAGAATTGCAGAGAATATAAAAAAGTACAAAAGAAATTAAAGAACTGCATCAATAATAGGTCACTAATTATGTTCAGTTTGACATTTTATGCACCTTGCAACGGTAAGCCAAAGTATTGAGGATCTGATCATTAATGACTGAGTTGCACACACTCAGGTCCAGATGTTTGATACTTGAGTGAAGAAGGACATGAAGATGATACACTTTTAACTGCTTTTTCTCACAAATTATATTCAGCAATTCTTGAATAAGGTCAGAGTCTGAAAATCAATTAAAAAAAGCTTATTAAAAGTCAATTGGAAAGGTCCGAGTTTGAGAGATGTAGAGCTTAAAACAGAATCCATCAGGATATTGAGTAATTTCAACTTTCAGTGGACAAAAACCTTGTACCAGAATAATTTAAACAATACCGCATTTTTTTACATTTTTCAAGGGCTATAGGTATAATTTACTATTCTGTATTAAATAACACAAAAGACTATTTGTCATGGGAGCCAGAAAAAATAAATGTCAAATTTCACAAGAATTGTGAAAACACAGGTAAATGTCTGAAAATTTCATGTGTTAGATGTAATTTTGTGAAATTGGACATTCATTTTCTCGAGCTCCCATAAGAAATTTTCTTTGGTGTTATTACAGATAACTAATTACATCTTTAGCCCTTGAAAAGTGGAAAAAAGAACGCAATATTGTTTAAATTATTCTGGTACAAGGTTTTTGTCCACTGAAAAATAAAATTACTCAATTTCCTGATAGATTCCGTCTTAAACATTCTCCCCAGCTTGAAGTTAGTGTGATCTATAGAAGAGTCTACTGAAGACAACCTTACATGTAGGAGAGGAAAACTGCAGCTGAAAAACTAGGAGACTGAATTCTTGAAACCCCAGGAGCCAGCATCACATCTTGTCTTTTGCTCTGTTTATCTTTTGTTGCTGTTTCAATTTAAAATTGCAGGTCTGAATGCCAACCATGCAAGCCCATTTATTAGTGCTGGTACTCAGTCTCAGATCCACATTCCACTCTGTGGACCCTTCCTATTGACAGGGAAACAGGAACACCCTATCACTTCCTCTTCCCTTTATCCCCATTTACAAGGAACTTACAATTTTGCTTGCACATAGGTATACCTTAGGAAAACTTGAGAGAGTTTTATGATGGAATCCGTCTGGAAATTGAGTAATTTTATTTTTCAGTAGACAAAAATCTTGTACCAGAATATTTTAAGCCATACAGTGGCATTCTTTTTTACGCTTTTCAAGGGCTATAAATGTAATAAGTTACATGAAATAACTCCAGAGAAGAGGTTGTTATGGGAGCCCGAGAAAACAACTTTTGAAATATACTTTCTCGCTCTCTCATAAGAACATTTTCTTTGGAGTTATTTCATATAACTCATACTTAAGCTAATTACATGTACATTTTATAGCCCTCAAAAAGTGTAAAAAATAATGCAATATGATCAAAATTATTCTGGTACAAGGTTTTTGTCCACTGAAAAGTAAAATTACTCAGTTTCCTTATTGAATTTCCTTGGCGCGATGGGCAACCTTTGCCAGGTATGAAAATAGAAATAGATTCCGTCTTACGGTATTAAATTATGGTCACTTACTTAAGCCATCAAATGGACCTAGAACATATTTGTATCGGTGAAAATCTTCGACCGAAGAATTGTCAGAGGAGACGATGATGTCTTTAGCGATACTCTGTAGACTGAATCTCTGTAGCGTTTGGACACTCATATCCTGCTAACTTAAAAACCTACCGAACCTTTCGAGTCACTTTCGAGTCAATGCTCTATGGATGATGAACTGCTAAATGATAATCTGATATCGCGATAAGACTGAAAAAGATTGAACTGTTTGCAAATGATGAGGCAATCGAACACTCGTTCCTACTGACCTGCGAACTTACACCCAATCTGAGTACTTCAAATATACTGCATTTTTGCGTATCACATTCAACTATTCAACATGGCGGTTCGTTTGAATGACTGAAACTTTTAAAAGAATATTTCAGTTATATTTTACCCCAAATACGCATTTGTTTCGATTAAAATGGAAGAAAATATGAATGAAGAGGACATATGGGACGAAAAGTCTTTGAAACAGCTTAAACGAAAGTTAAAAACTTCGTCTCAAGAACGCGGGAAATTGTCATCTACGGGATCCAAGAATGCCAGGATGATAAGCTCTAAACGTTCAGAAAAGAATGTAAAAGAAGGTCAGTCTAATCAATCGCAAACAGACAAGAGGAAATATAGCGCAAGTTTGAAGAAAGAAAAAAAGAGGCATAAGAGATCAGACACTTCCAGTAATCCAAATGAGAAAAGTGTGGTTTCTAAAACCATAAATAATCAATTAAGCGCAGATCAACGAGGCTCAGCTGTCTCGAGTCCTAGCGATAAAATAACGCCTGAGAAAGAGGTCATGGATGGATTTTGCCCCAAATGTCAGATGCCTTTCTGTGCCTTAATTGGGCAGTCTCCTGGATGGCATGTCAGGGAATGTTTGGACACTAAATATTCATATGTAGGTATGGTATCTTTTTTTGTGGTTGTTGAAGGTACAGTATACACAGTAAGTATGTGTTCAGTTCGAAATAGGCATCGTGGTCCTTTGACAGGCTACCTCTACCAATGTCCATGTAAAGGCAAAGACAAACATGATATCAACCTTTATCTAACACACCCCACCCCCCCCCCCCCCCCTTCCTGGGCTGTCATTAACAGCCAGGAGCAAGGGATTTCCATAATAGTTTTACAAAATATTTAATACTCAGTCATCCAAGTGTTGTATTAGCCCAGACAGGTGAGCTCATAACTTATATTTTGTTTCAGGTGACTGTGCTGAAGGGATTCATTGTAACTCAGTGTTCTCTCCTCATTATAAGAGATATTCTCACCAGCTTTTAGCTGCTTCTAGAAGTTGTGCCATCTTTGAGAAGAAAGTTGAAGAAATAAGCAATGAAAAAGATGTTTTAGTAAGGAATTATTTTATTCTCTTTAATAATTATTGTTATCCCTTTTGCTTTTTTCTTTTTGTTGCTATCCCACCTCTTCATCCTTTTCATATTAAGGCTGACCATGATCTGATTTTAAATTTCACAAAATTGATCTTTCTTTTAATTTCAAATGTCTTCTACAAAGCAACATTCTTTTGTTTTTGATTTAAGATTTAATTGACAGTTTTTTTTTAAATCTTACTGTTCTTGCATCAAAAGATGATGAGGATTGTCAAACCAGGCAAAAGATATTTGGTTAAACCTTACAAACAAACTTTATCAAAACTTCAAAAAAAATCTGGAACAAGCAAAAACACACATTTAAAAGTTAACTTTTAAGTTGATGTCATTTCACATCATAAGATACTAAAATTAATTGAACTCACCAGTTAATAATCTGTGTATTTGTTGATACATTTCTTGTATTTGAATTTTCTGTATTATGGGTATTAAACATTACGAAGGTTTTTTTTAATCACAGGTCTTTAATTTCACGATTTTTTTACAGTTACGAAAAATGTGAAATGAAAGACCTGTGAAAATAAGTACCAATAAGTAACTTTTTAACACTTTTTAGCTGGTAAGGAAGCTCTGTCTATAGTGATATCCAATATGTGTTCTTGCACTTGTTTTTAAAAGGTGGAAACAAAGACCCATCCATCTAGACAGCTAGACTTTTCAGGCCAAGAGTTTTCAGAACAAGGGACTAGAATTAAAGATGAAGATTCTGCAGAATTTACAACAATAAGGGCTGTGGATGAAGACAATGAAGAAAGTACACCATTACAAACGTATAGTAGTAATAATGAATTGAATCTCTCTAGTTCTTCCACCGAGAAAAAAGCTCATCATCAAAAAACCAACAATACTTTGCAAGGTGACAATGTCCAGGGGAGTCTTAATAGTGCGAAAAAGAAGCAGTTTGATGTCAAGAAACCACTGATTACTTCTGAAAGTGTGGAGACTGTAAATGTTAAGAATTGTTTGGAGAATATAGTAAGAGACACTGGTATGACAGTGTCATCCTTTATCTCAACAGAAGATTTTGACATGTCATCAGATGATGATCTGTTTGGAGATCCAGAGCTCCTTGAAAGTTTGTGTTCACATACAGAGGAAATGCAGCATTCAACAAAAAATCAAGCTGATGGCAATGATTCAGGTGAAACACAGTGTGTAAATTCAACACAAATTAGTGAAAAGAAGGAGATTCTTCCTGTAAAATCAAGTACCACTCAGAGACAGCAGTCACTGTCATCTTTTGTTAAAAAGTCAAACAAGAAATCAGCATCTTCACTTAAACAAACAGACATTGGAGTGTTCTTTGGCTTGAAACCTGTATCAAAACCTTTTGAGAATAAAATGACAGGTGCTAAGAATGTCATGGATGCTTCAACTTCTTCAGTAACTCACAAACATGGAAGATGGAGAGGAAGAAAACAGAATAATTCAAACGATCCTAAAAATACTGGCTATTCTTCTGAAGGTCAAAGTTCAGGTGCAGGTGAAGATGTTCCTGCTGTAACAGCTAACTCTCAATCACGTCGGAGTTGTCCATTTTACAAGAGGATTCCAGGTAGTGCCATTACCGTAGATGCATTTCGCTATGGTGACATTCCTGGTTGTCGTGCTTATTTCTTGAGCCATTTCCATTATGATCATTATGCTGGTCTAAATGGCAAGTTTACAAACGCTGTTTACTGCAGTAAGGTAAGTGAATCTACTTGTAAATTACTAAAATGGTCACAACTAAAAGGACTACAGGACTGGCGACTGATGAATTTAATATTGATGAAATGACTTATGTTGGAACTTGTAGCTGTGTTGTTAGTTTACTGATTATATCTAGATTAATGGGAGTTTCTTGGTGTTACAGATGGCTGTGATCACTATATGACTGAATAGAAAGGATTGAAAAGACACTAAACAATACCTTAACCACAACACAATGGTTAACCTACAATAGGTTATAGTTTCCACAACACCGCACCAAGAAACACCCAGATTAACTGTCTCTTTGCTGAACAGGCTGTATGCTGACCAATCCCTTACAAGATTATAAGAATCTGTATCTTTGGGAGTATCTATTTTAGTTTTCTAAGTTCTAAGATCTTATTAACTGACAAAATAATAATTATTTTGTCAAATAGACATTTCTATATTTGATATATTTATTGAGCTGTTTTTAAGAAAAAAGAATTATTGTAAACTGTAAATTGTGATCTGCCGGTAGTGAAAGGCTATGCCTTATCCCTACATTATTGATCAGCAAGGAATGTATCAGCGATGATACAGGTCAATTCACTGCAGCCATAAGTTATTCTTTGAAAAGTACAGAACAATTTATTTGTTTTAGGTGTGAATGGGTGAAATATCAGCCTGCTACTCTTCTTATTTTCTAGATCACAGCAAACCTTGTTATAAAAAAGTTGTATGTCAAGAAGCAGTTTGTTTATCCACTTCCTATGAATACTCCAACTGTGATCCAGAATGTTGAAGTGACTCTTCTTGAAGCAAACCAGTAGGTTCCATTCTTAACTGTATACTTCTCTTCTGTAACTGTTTTTTTTTTCTGAACCAGTAACTCATGTTCTTACAACCAGGTGATTGTGCCAGGCCTAAACTCCTACATGTGTCATGTAAATCAGATGAAAAATAAACCAGACACAGCTAGGGTGCTATAATGATTACTGGTATTCTGGAATTCCTCTTTTTGAAAGTTTCCTAAAAAATATCCTGAGGTGGACTTCAACTACCACAAATGACCTTAGGCTAATAAAGGCCTGGGGCATCTATTTAATTTCAGGAGTCCAAGCAGGGGCGTTTAATACTGATAGGAGGTGTTAAAAAGCAAGAGGCATTTATTCTGATGACCGTAACAAGCTCAACAAAACTAATATGCTTTTGGCAAAAATATCAAGAGAGTTTAAAAATGGTGGAATATCCACTCCAAAAATTGATATGTCTAGGCCATCTAGAAATCCATGTGGCTCTTTCAACTCCCAACAACGATGTCAGAATCCTTGCACAGGGTTATTGTGTTGCTATCATTAGTCTATCCTTACTTTGAAAGTGACATTGAACAAGATCAGATGAAATACACAAACCCTGGTTAATCAAACAAGAAACTACATGAATTGCTCCTTTTTGGTAATTCCTAGTATTTTGGAGTAATTCTCATAGTGGGTGTCTATTATGTACACAGGGGGCATTTATTAGAGAGAGGTGTCTAATACTTAACGGCATAGAGGGGGCATTTATCAGATAAGAGGTCCTTTTTTGGAAGTGGTGTTTACTAGGTCATTTATAGTAAATCTAACTTCAGTAAATAGTATGATTTTTATTCATATAATTGTGGATGTTTCCTCTGGTGGAACAATAGATCAGAGCATCCTGTTGTTATGTATGCAGTACATGTCTAATTTGAAACATTGGAAACATAGGTTTTTTTGACTCAGTACTGTTAGCTGTCCTTGCTCCAGTTGGCTATTTCCTATCCTCATTAGAGGTTTGAAAATATTTTAGGTCCCATGAAAGAAGTAAGGAGAAAATACAATATGAATAAAGGCTCTTTCAATTAACAGCTTGTACCGTACAATATCATGTTATAGTTTATAAAATACTGTTTTTTTTTTCAGTTGTCCAGGAGCTGTTTTGTTTATGTTCAAATTTCCAAATGGACACACAATTCTACATACAGGTGAGATATTCACTGACAGAGCCTTGTTTTACAACTTAACTCTATTGCCATTTCTAAGGTTATTTAGCCACCGCCAAGAGATTCAAATGAAACTCTTAACTGCAAATTCTTCATCCTGGCAAATTCACTTCCACAAGAATCATCAGCTTTTTGATTTTCTATGTATTATTTTAGTGCAGTGTATGTACATGTTGATGATGAAAATTACATGTAAGGTGAACATGCATGATGTGACATGCTGTGATGGTAGTCAGGAATTGATGTTTAAAAAAATGCTTAATGACAGTTTAATGATTGCTGGACCTAACGTAATTTAAAGGTGACTTTAGGGCATCAACAGAAATGGAGCACTATCCTTCTCTGCAGAAGTGTAAAATTGATGTTTTGTATCTGGACACTACGTAAGTTATTCTAGTAGAAATACAATAATATGCAGTCACTTATGTAGACTTTCTACTTTTTATCGTGACCTTAAGGCTATCTCTTTAGTTTGGCACATGACAATTCTTAAAGGACTAGCAATTTTATGTATTCAAGCTCAAGGATCTGCCTACAGCCTCAAGGGTATTGTTATAGCAAAAGTTATCTTATGATAAATTATCCCAACACTTCTCTGTCCCTCCTAAGGCCGCTATTCTGTACAGTCATCTTAAAGTTCATCCATTGTCAGTAGATCAAGTGCCCAGTTCCATTTCATCGTTGCATTGTAACTGTCAAAGACTTTCAATTTAGTACATTCACAGATCTTTTTGAATGGTAAAAATGGTCAAACAAATGCCTGGGTAGTAGTTCTGTTGAAGAACTAATCTGAAATTCCCAGTTTTGGAAAAATTCTAGGAGTCACAGGATTGTAGGTAGACACTTAAAACCTTGAAACCTTTCATAAAACGGTTACAGATATTTTTGGGAACATTATAATCTGTGTTTGCTCATGTATAACATTCTTTAGCATTTTCTCATTTACATGTTACTGTGTTTGTTGATCCAGATACTGCAGTCCTCAATATTCCTTCCCACCCCAGGAACAAACTGTCAACTTTGCAGTGTCCACAGCTGTTCAAGCGTGTGAACAAAATGCAAAGACTTTGATTGTCTGTGGCTCATACACGATTGGAAAAGAACGAGTTTTCCTTGGTAAGTCTGTCCTAAAAAGAGTGGCTCACAACTTACATCAGCCTGTGTTAGTAAGTGTACGACAGTTTTAGAATTTCAATTTTGCCAAAGTAAAAGTGCTTGCTCTTCATTTGTTCAACTATTTAAACAGCAAAAACTACAGAACTCTCTTGTGGATAATATAAGTTCCCTAGTGTCTCTGAATGCCTTTAAACTCTATTTTATTTATGGAATTTTTTTATTTTCAAGATTCAAATATAAGTAAGGGATATTTTATTTATGCATGTCTCCATGTTTGTTAGTTTTCTAAGTCATTGTTTGGCATTTAAAAATGTTTGTTTTGAAGATATTAGCCATAAGGTTACTCTGTTAATTTGAGTTAACTTTTTATGTTTTCTCTTCTTATATGCCGTACTGCAGCTCGTTTTCTTTACACTTCAGGATAAACTCAATAAGCTTAGTTATAAAGTACAGTAGATAAAGGAAAGTAAACAAAAAAGGATACTATACTCTGTAGATATGAATGGTTTTAAAAGTAGCCATTCTCGGCTCATCTCTGGTGTAATATAATTTATTACTCACAGCTGACGTAAAACAAAGAAAACAAAACATCCTTAACAATGAACCTAACCCTGACAATAGTCCATAAAATGAATAAGTTACATCATACCAGGCGGTGGGGATGACTCGCATTCTCTTTCCAGTTTTAGCCAATGAATTTCCATTAGAGTCATATCGGATCTGAGTATTTTAAGCAGTGCTGGTTGCTGGAATCATTTCATGTTTTCGTTTTTATTTACTAGCCATTGCAGAGGCACTTGGTTGTAAAATCAGTGTAGAAAAACAGAAGAAAAAAGTGCTGGAATGTCTTGAGTCGGAACACATCAATTCACTGATCACTACAGATTGGAGGGAAGGAAGGGTACATGTACTGCCAATGGCTAAACTTACATTGCAGGTAAAATAATGTCTCGTGCATTCAGTAAACCATAAATAGACTCTAAATATCATTATGTCTACAGTTTTCATGTGTATTTCACGCTAGCAAGAGTCTATTGTCACCTTTGGGAAAGATTATTTTAATGACACACACTCTTAATTTAACTGTGTTTTTGTATGTAGTACACCTCTAGTTTTGGGCGACATACCTTCGGGCGAGATGATTTTGGGCCGATTTGACCTTTTACCGCCACAAGGACCAGCCCAGGAGGGTCAACTACGGCGAATGTGACGAGGATAACGTAGTCAAGATGGTTCTAATTCTTGGTTATGCGTGTTGGAAAATAATAGTACCTGTCAAACAACAAAAATATGAAATAGTTGCTCTTAAAACACTGCAAAACGCTATAAGCAGGTTTCTAGCGATTCCGTGGTATAAGATTGGACTAATAAAAGATGCAAATAGTAAAATATTAATCCTCTTGTGTAGAGAGATTTGGGCGGTTGGTAATAAATAATAATGGTGACATGACTTGAACAATAATAAAACAGACGAAACAAGTGGGATAAATGTGTAAAACATCTCGTGTTTTAAGCCTTGATGAAACGAAACAAGCGCTATAAATGAGACGCTTTGATGAGAAGAAACAAGCGCGATAAATGAGTACCAGTTCACATTTTTAATATAAGCTTTGATAAGACGAAACAGGCGCACCTCAAGAGATAAATGCGTAATAGGGAAGCTAAATGTTGTTGAGCATAATAAAAATTCAGGCTACTTAGTAAAAATTTCGAGCAACATAACTCTGGTTCTTGTTTCGGGTAAGATGACTTTCGGACGACTTGAGCGTAAACCCTTGTGGCACTGCAAAGGGTCTTACATTATCGCTGCTGTAGTTTGTGTTTGTTCAATGCTTGTCTCTCTATAGAATCTAGCAGCATATCTGGAATCACACAGGACGCAATTTACAGCTTTGTTAGCATTTAAACCTACTGGATGGGAACACAGTGCAAAAACAGACAAGTTGTCCATGATAAAACCCGCAAAGAGAGGAAATGTTACAATTTATGGTATGTACTATGCGTTTTCGTTTTAAAAGAAAACTAATGACAAAAACGTTTCAACGACTTTATGTACATGTAATTATTGTCAAATGTGAAGAAACTTAGCATCGGTTGTGGAAACATATATAGAGAGAAAGAGAAAAAAAAGTGTGAAAAAGTACATCTAAATTGAAACCTTAATAAAATTTTGAAGAAATGCAGGGAAGCTTTAATTTATTTTTTTTGAAATCCTAATTATCGGAATCAAGAGACCGAAACACCCAAGCGGATTCTTTCCACGCCAATCGTTTTATTGAATTATTAATTTCTTTAATTTTCTGGCGTCAGAAAATTAAAGACTAAAGATTTACATGTACTTTTCCGCACTTCCTTCTCTGTATGTATCCGCGAACATTGTTAATTTTCTTCATTTTTTGACAATGATGACATGAAGTCGTCAAAATGTCATGTTACATTTTTATCTTTTATTTTCTTTTAACATATCTATCGAAATCATTGCAAGAGATTTATAATTACTGCTACAAGGCACAGACTTTAAGGGAATACTGTCCCACCTTAGAGTTAGGATTGTACTTAACCTCTGAAACAGGAACGCTGACTCCCCCAGTTTTTAATTTTCTGACATGAGGTGGTCAGAGTTTAGGCCTGGACGCCTCCTCTTACATCTAAAATGATGATGTAATGATTACAAGCAGAAAAGTAAGACAACAATTTGAATCTATTTGGAACCTTGTAGGGGTGAAAATGAACTTAAACCACGCCCATATAACTGGCATCACGTCACTGGTAGTATGTTTCTAGAGTGGTTCTTTAGTCCCCAATAGGTAGACGAACAAAACGTTGACTCTTTTTCTTGTTCTTTTAGGTGTACCTTACAGTGAGCACAGCAGCTTTACAGAGCTTGAAAGATTTGTCAAGTTTGTTAAACCAAAGAGGATCATTCCAACGGTTAATATTCATTCTGCTGAAAGCAGGACACAAATGCAAACAATCTTTAATAATTGGCTGTCACATACAGTAAATTGATTCATGTAGCCGACCATATAAAAATTATGCTAAGGGCTTCCTGATTTCTTTGCTTAGACCAATGTATATAGAATGCGGACAGCCTAGAGCTGATTCCTAACGGACATTTATAACATTGAAAATATTGTAGTCATCGTTTATTTTTTCTAATTTGTTATATAAAAAAAAGTACATCTAGCTCTCTTTAATTTTTCTTAAACTTGCATTCTGAAAATATTATGCCGGTAACAACTCATAGTGTTTCTGTACTTTGCTGATTATTTATGATTGTGCCAGGGTGTTTCTTGGTGTCGCGGACAATTTTCTTGGTTAGCCGCCATTGTTTTATGGTGTTGGGATTGTTCAGTGTCTCTTTGAATCCTCTCTCAAATTAGCCCCCCTTTTCAGGGGAAGAAAGTTAATAAGCCCCCCCCCCCACCCACCTCTCACCCTTATTATTCTTCACTTCACTGTATTAATCACGACTGTAAAACATCATGTAGACTGATCCAGGATGGTTTATTCACCAGCTGGCAGTTCGGATTTGTTATTGATCCTCGGCTGCATGACCTCCAACTTCTTGTACTTGAGCTTTTCCACTTTGTATTCTAGTTCTTTATGGAGAACTGATACCATCGTCTTTGCTAAAATATTAAATAAGCCCCCCTCTCAAATAAGCTCCTGTCTCTATTAAGCCCCCACTCAAATGTGGTTGAAATAAATAAGTACCCCGTGGGGGCTTAATAGAGGATTTAGGGTCCGTCATTTGGTGATTGCACCCACCCCAACCACATCCAAATGTGGAAACCCAAAAAGACTTTTCGTTTTTGATAGAAATAATAGGCCGGGCTGAATCCATATGAGCCGTTGAAATTGGAATCTTTTCTTGAAAATAGTTGAAGATATTTCATAAAAGTTCAAAAGTATACGACGTTTCGACCTTCTCTGACGTCATTATCAAGTAAAAAACTGTATGAATGTTTTATAAATACAAGAAAAAACAATAGGCAATTAAAGTAACATGAAAATATGTTACAAATTAAAAATAGAGTTTAGCACTGATGGAGTTACTCTGGGTGTGAAGGCTAGGCCTAAGTTCTTTGATAAATAACATTTCGTGAAGGAGGCAGTCAAATTATCCGTGGCACTTCTTAAGAACGCAACATTGACCCTCATTAAGTAGATTTTTGTCGTCGTGAGCTTCTAGGAAATGTTTACCGATAGCCGGGTATTTGTGTTCAGCAATGCGTTGGTGAAGCTGTCGGGCTGTGTAGCCAACATAATCCGTATCGCACAGATCACATGCAAATTTTTAAACAACGCAATGCTGACTTAAATACTCGGCTTAATTTCTTTCAGCCTAAGGTGTTGCTCCAATTTTTTGCTCAAAAAATAGACTGTAAAGTGACGGAAATCTTATTGCGGCTGAGATCACGCAATTGCCTACGGGCTGCATTTCAGCGGCCGAGAACTGATCTTTGAAGGGAAGATCTATTCTGATAAAAAAAATCGAGTTTTTACGCCGGCAATTTTTCATAGCTAAGAGTTTGAATTGTGGGAATAAACCATATGTTTTCTAAACAATGTTTTTTGAAACGATTCGGTATAAAGAAAAACTTACTGTAAACAGTCAATGGCCGTTATTGCGAGACCTCGTCTGGGCATAGTTAATGGAGGTGACTGGT
>NC_133204.1:49825671-49833171 GCF_958299795.1 Porites lutea | reverse complement strand
AAATGAACTCGCCATTTTTTTCCGAGAGCTTGAGCGGGTATTCGAGGCTGTCCATGAATGCGCCATAACTTTATTCCGTCATTTGGAATTTACAAAATGAACGGGCAAGGGCCAATTCCATGCAAAATGAACGGGCAAGGGCCAATTCCATGCAAAACACGTAAACTCACAATCAGCAAAGGTTTTTACTATTACGAAACCATAAAACAGTAAATTCCAAATGCTAAGAATAACAGAGTCGGTGGTCAGGGCCACCGAGGAAAGAGATAATCTATTTCAACGAATGATGTTACATCAATAGACACGTAAAAACTGGCAATAAATAGGCGCGAGATAACAAACTATAACGAAATTTACATACAGCACGTATCAAAGGAGCGTAATTAACAAAATACCGGAGAGCGAAAAGTAAAAGAATGCACGATAACAAGAAAGTGAGAAAACGAAAAACAAAAGGAAAAAATTTGCCCCAACGGTAACGAGAGTGGATAGCTGGCTGTAAGAGGCAGAGAAGAAGAAATTTAAACTGTTGGCCTAATCGGCATGCAATCTCGCCAGAGAACCAACGCAGAAGTGCATTTGACTGGTGACCAATCCTCTCTCTGGGACAGCCTCCTACTCAGGCGCTCGACTGGTGATGAACCGCAAGGGACAATGGGAAGGCAACGGACAGCAGGCGAAGCCCGTTGTCTCCTTCCCGCCTTCCTTTGCGCGCACATTTTTAACGAGAAAGAGACGTCTGGGTACGAGGCAGTTCATGGGGCTTCTCTCGATCTTGGCATCAGGGGTGCAAGTCTTAGAGAACGAGGCTGGCTGACTGCCAAAAACATCTGCGTTGGGGAACATTGAGGCAACATTAGTTGCACTAGAAGTGAAGGCATAATGGAATTTTACAATATCTCGAACCTTGCGATTATTTGAACCAAAACCGACACCCCCTTCCCCAGTCAAACTGGAATCCTAGAAGCACTGAATCTTTTTCCACTTCAAAGGGCTGCTGTCAAGTATTAACGACACGTGAAAACGTCCAGGAAATAATGTTCCACTGTGCATGTGGGAAGTTTTGTGTTACGTTTTGTGAAAGAAAACTACGTTCTTTTTTGCTTGCGTTGTGCAATTATAGGGGGAAAAAATACGTATTCGCGACGTTTGGTCTTGATTGTAGAGTGGAGAAAAATTAGTTCGAGGATATTAGGTGAATCACTATGCACAGTAACGTACCAAAATCGCCGCTTTGTCGAAGAGGAGATCTTGGTAGGAGAATTACAATAACGTGCGTTTCGTTGTGACTATTCTTTTTTATTGCTGGGTTCATTGTGTCTAACTTGTCTGGAATCATCAGGTCTTTCGGTAACGACTGAGCTAAGGAGTACCTTTTCTAGCCGAATAATATTTGTTATAATCACTTATGTCATTTGTTTTTAGTAACATTAACTTGTACGGTTACCAGAGGTAAGCCGGACATGCCAACATTAAACCCAACCTCGTCCCCAGGGCTTTTCACCCCACCCATTTTTTGTGGGAAAAGCCCTGGGGACGAGGTTGCATTAAACCCTACTCTCATGGTACTCAGGCTAATGGATGGTATCCAACCGAATTTTAGCTATCCAAATTCATGCTACATGTTACAAGCAAGTATGTGGAGGGCTCAAAGCATGATCCTCACAAGGCACTGGTTCCAGGTATATCCCTACTGACCATGGGTCAGTCACTCCCAGCAGTATAGTCTCCCATTGTGGAGCAGTTTCTTGTCTCAAGAAACAATATGATGACGTGGCCAATGTGCAACCCAAACCTCTCAACTAACTATGGCAGTTTTTGTTCAAACGTTCGTTGTATACACCATGAGATAATGATTAATTACACACAATGTAGTGATATCATTGATGCAAACTTAAGGTAGTATTAAAAGAGTATTACAACTTTTTTTACATTTTAATTACTGGTTGATGGCCTAATAAACTCATATTATGTTTCATCATGAATGGAGTATTTAAAGTATTAGGACAATAATTTTTTATAGAGAAAAAGATGCATCATGAATTGAGCATCATACAATAGAAGTTTTGGGCTCTTTGGGAAGATCTCCTCGTGAGCTGTCTGCTCATTCCATTGTCTGAATAATGAGGTAAAATGTTTAGAGTTTTTGTTTTTTATCAATGTCTTATTTTTATCTATCCTTTGGGATTTGCTGCCTTCTGCTCTGACATGGCTTTTTCATCCGCATCATGTGCCCTTAGGGAAATAAAATAAAGCAATAACGTGATCCATAATGTTCTGATTCAACATCATTTTTCAAATCTTCATGAAATATTATTATATTCCTTCTATATAATGAGGTAGAGGAAGAGGATCAGTTCAGTTGATGATAAAATGACTATGGAAAACCAATTACCTATAGCATGTACTAGGAGATTTAATACAACCTATATATTACAAATGATCAAGGAATCAGTTATTTTGTGTTCCTTGAGTGCATCAATGAGTGAGCAATGATTAGCACATCCAAGGGAATTTTTTTAAGCTTCTCAGCTTACTATTTCTTCAACTATTGGTGAGTTAGTCTTTGATTGACCGGTTTTAGGCTACAGATGTTCAAGTCATCTAGACGCATTGAACATCTGAGACCGGCAACAAATTCAACTTCTCATACCTCAACATGATGTTCACACAAGGTGCAATTTGTTCCCATGTATAAGATGTAACCTTGATTAAAAGCGGTGTCCAGGAAGGACAGAGGTGAAGACGCAGGCGTGATGCAGCCACTGCTGCAGATGTTATTATGGATGGAGGAAAAGTCAAGAACGAATGATCTGTCAGGGGAAAAAAACAGTAAAAGAAATAAAAATTGGATATTAGAATTAGATAAATGCAAAGACAAGTAGAAATCTCCACCAATATATCGTCTTTTTCTTGTGAAAATAATTGGCCTAGAAAAATCTCTTGAGATAACAACCAAGAGTACTTGCTGTTTATGTAAGTGTGAGTATAGTTCTGCAAGGTGAAATCTTTTTTAGTTATCATTACTCTTTCCTTGGTAAACATTTATTGTTATTATCTGATTTAAAAATCAAAGATTTTCAGAAAATATAACTATATTTTTTAGCATACCTTGTAGAGCAATCTCTAGAAAATAATGCACATATTTTCTTGTGTAGGCCATTGGCTTAGAACAGTCTTCAATACTCCTTCCTGATTGACAGTCCTGTGCTGAAATTGCATGAATCAAATAGAACTCCATAAAATTCACAGGTGTTGGCAAGTCTAAATTCCAGCAGAAAAAGTTCAGTAGAAGCAGTTCCATTTGATTAAATTCTGCCACACTAAATACATTATGAACAAAGCCATTCAAAGTTGATATGGTAGGAATCTTCTCTTCATTCTCTTCAAATTTTGCTGAAACAAAAGGAATAAATGCAATTAGGTTTTTGTTCATTCATTTTGCAGAATTTCACCAAAAACTGGCACCTTAAATGTCCCATGTTTAACAATTATTTTGTAAAGAATTGTGAATTGTTCTTAAACTTCTTGAATATTTTCCTGTAGGAAAAAATAGCTTGGAGAATAAATGATACAGTACTTTGCAATAGTTTAAAATATTTGTCTGGTGCATCCTCGAAAAAAAAACTGTTTTAGATCATTTGGGGATTATATTTCATCCCCTGGGACTTAAGGTCGTTTCGGTAGAGGTACCACTGGCTAAGTTTAGAAAATTCTGGCCTTCGCAGGCCCACAAGGAATAAAAATATTGAAATATTGATATTGAATTATTCGTTCTCGTATTTGATATCATCCTGGAGGTCATAGGCTCCTGATATTATATATTTTTGTTTCTTGATAATCGTGCAATGATTAAAAATAATAATACTGTGGTTATTCAAATTTGAAATTAAGCTTGGAAAAGCACGCCCTGATTTAAGGTTTTGTTACCTAGCGTACAAGCATGAAAAAGGTAAAACTTATAACAAAATTGTAAGATAATACAATTATATATATTTTTGTGTTGTAAGCTGTACATGAAAACTAAGCTGACACAAAACAAGTTCATTCCGATGGAGGAAACAAGAGTAATATTAAGGGGAGTTCGAATGTTGTGACTTCAAATAGCCTTGCTTATGAGAAAAGAAATGCGCTAATGTGGTCTTTTAAAAACTTCCAAAAGCTTACCTGCCAGCAGCAAACAGGACAATGCAACTAGATGAAGTTGTGGTTCCTGAATATCAAATTTGTCCATAAAGTAGTCCATATAATAAACCGCTAAGTGAAGCACTCCATGCGAACATTTAATTTTTTCAGAGATAACAGCAAGCCAGTCCACTAGAAAACGCCTGAGTTTTATTTGAGGAGATGACGAAGTGAAAGGTGGAAGTCTGGCCTCCTTTTCCCGGAGAACGTCGTGGATTTCCTGTGCAAGTTGCGATTTCCACCACTCATTTTCCACCATCATTTTGTCGAGAAGTGCTTCAGGAAAGGTCTTACTTTGGGCTTGATCGCTAAATTTAAGTAAAAGGTTCTAAAGTTATTAACATTTCACTCTATGGCGAAACCACAAAGTTTACCTTCGATCGAGCTGTTTTGCGAAGAACAGTAATGCAACGCGCGGTATTTAGACTTTCGCGGTAAATTCTGTATGCACCAATAAAATAGCTTCATCGAGAGACACTGGTAAATAATTTTCCTTATAAGGAATATTCTAGTTATCAGTCCTTCATCGACTGAGAATTTCCAAAGTACGAAGGAGGGACTGTCCAGAGAAGGTATTCGTCGTTCCGTAAAGTAGTTTGAAAGTTTTCGTGGAAAATTTTTCAGGAAAAGGATGAATAATATTGTCCGCATCCAGCCAATGCAGTATGTTCACCTCCTAGATCTGGTAGGTACATAACCTGGTACGATCCTTCATTTTGAGTGCATTTAGCAGATCACTCGTTTGCTTGCAGCTCCGTGTTTTCTGACAGCAGGTTAGCTAGCTCACGATCTTAAAATTCGCAGTTATTTTGAAATCTAGATGACGAAATTATCCCTAATCTGTAGAGCAATAAAAATGATCACGTCCGAAGGATATTTTCCGTTTTTGCGCACCTGTTCATTGCAGTGCTTGTTTTGCAGCCCTATATCAGTTACTAGAAATATGTCAATTTCACAATGCAATGTTCCGTCTGTTAGTAAGGAATTTACGTTAAAAAGTTATAAATCGAAATATTGTATACAATCAACAGGAACTCTGCCAGGATCAAAGTTATTGAGATTTTGATAAAATTTTGGTGCAGGTCGAAAATGAAATAGGGATTCTGACGTCAATTGATTGACGTCACTATCGCTAGATTTTTTTTTCAAAGTAAAGAAAACATATCAGTCCTGTAGAATGACAAAGCATGGAGAGAATGTTTATGGGAGGCTGTTGCATAAATGAAAAAATGAAATTCATACAGGAGTTAATAGTTGATTCCAATCACTACTGCTTCCCTGCTCTCTCTCCTCTCCATCCCACCCCCCCCCCCCCTCACTCACACCCACACATCATCCAAGAAGTCAAGTCAAGTCAATTTTTATTTAAACTCACACAGAATAACTGTAATTAATACAAATTAGCGCTTTAAAATATAATATAAATATAAATTTAGATAAAAAGTATTACTTCATTAATTGAAATAATAGTATTTTAACCATCAATCACAGAATTCTTGATATATTGACGAAAACTGGAAAACGGCTTGATTTTCTTAAGATCAATAGATAAAGAATTCCAAAGTTTTGGACCAGTGTAAGTGAGAGAATGAATGCCGTATTGAGTGGTATGAACAGATTTAACAAACAGATTATCAATCTGTGATTGACGTGTATTATATGAATGAATTGAAGATACTGGGTTAAAATAATTAAGAAAACAAGAAGGGCTTAGTTTATGGTACCACTGATAAACAAAAGAGAGAGTTTCAAGATGAATTATATCAGAGAATTTTAGGAGTCTGAGAGACTTCAGCAATGGCTCAGAATGAGATCTAGGGTCGGAAAAAGTCATTATTCTGACGACTCGTTTTTGCAAAGTAGTTACTGGTTTTAGGTAGGTTGGGTATGTGAGACCCCAAACAGTTTTAACATTTATTTTTCCTTATTATTAATGGGGTAAATTTTTTTAAAAAGCTTTACTTTCTATCTCGCCTCAGCCTGTGGTTCAAAGGGATAATGTGTTACGGGTCAAAATTGAATTCAGGGGTAAAATTGTTTTAAAAAGATGCCCATAACAGGAGTTCATTGGACTGCCAACCTGAAATTTTGTTTACCTGGGGCAGTTACTATTTTATTACAATACGAGGGTATGTGTATGGACCCTTAATACCTGTCAGGAAAGTGAGCATGAAAAGTTATTTTGCCCTGAGAAGGTTAAATATGACATGTCCTGGCTCAGACTCTGGAAAGCCATTTTTTAAAATCCCTGATAAAACCACTTTTTGTGTCAATGATCACATAAAATTAGTTTTAAAATGAAATTCTACTTGTATTTATTCATTTTTCTGTATTTAGAACACCAATGTGACAGTCCTGGAAGTTGGACCCAAGAGTTTGATTCTTCAAGACAATCATAAGTTAGTGGAGGGTCCTTTGCCCTTTGTCGTCATTCCACCTGGTCATTACTGTGTCATTGAAAACCCTGTCAAGTAAGAAATCACAAATTCTGTTTGTATATTTTTGTAATGGAGTATAGTTAGACATTAGTATTTTTATTTATAGTGATTGCTTTCATCATCCAGGAAATTATCTTAAATAATTTATGGAAATGGTTCCAAATTATCCTTTTTCAGATTTTCATTTGAAAATGATCCATTTATGGTTTTAGTGTAAGGTCATTTTCTAATGAGAACTTTTGGTCTCCGTTCGAGAAAATGAAATGAAATGTCCTGTTATGGATGGGTGTTCTTGATCTGGAAACTGAATTCATGATAAGCATGTCAGTCATAATTACCAAGGAACTAAATGGATAACAATTTTAAATTGACAACTAATTCCTCACCTATAATACAGTGCATTTGAAAGGAAAGAAAGTTGAAACCCATTAAAACTATTAACTATAGTTTGTTTGTTGATATTTTACATTTGAGACAACCATGTGAGCCTGGAAAGCAGTGTGATTTGAAACATGGCTACAGAGAAGTAAGATTTTTTGAGGTAAGTAAAAATTAAGTGACTTTAAGGCAAATTCTAATTTCATTGACCAGTCGAACAATTTTTGCCTCCTTGATGTTGAACTTAACATGTGCAATAGTGGGCCAGCCAGTAAAAGCGATGGTCCAGAGGAAACTCGATCTCCGGCAGGCTATACTGGCTATTCAGTGGATCACTGCAGCAGTTTTTTGATATTTGACGAATACAATGGCAACAGTAGTGAACAACAATAATTATCATTGCATTCATTTAGCCGCAAAAACACATCTTGGAGAAAGTGTTGTAAAGTTGCAGATCTGTAGGTGTTGGTTCATGTTCTTCTATGTCTTTTTTTTTCTC